>NC_088338.1:15630000-15930000 GCF_036884655.1 Musa acuminata AAA Group
CTTCAAGATACTCCTTTCTGGTATTTTGATTTGAAGTTCCCAGTACATAAGTTTTTCATCATTTGGTTATACTCGATTTCATCTATAACTTCCAAATTTCATGTTTGACAATTGGCATAATCTGGGAACCCTATATGTGAAATATGCACTTATGACACCTTGCTCCTATTAAAACTTCAAGGAACTATATCAACGTTTATTTTTCCCAAACTCTATATACACTTCAAGATACTCCTTTCACGAATTTTCTTCTGCGTTTTCCCAAACTCTATATACACTTCAAGCTACTCCTTTAACGAATTTTCTACTTCCACAATTTCCCAAACACTATATACACTACAAGCTACTCCTTTCCCAAATTTCCTTCTCCTATGCACTAGATATCATATTTATTATCCAGGATTGTTAATTCATAAGGAATGTCCCTAACTGCTTTGTTTCTTGAAACAGAATATCAGTTCTTCAATTATCATCCACATCATCTTTCATGCTTCACATAAAAATGTTATTACATACAAAGTCATTTATCTAAGCACGTACTCTTGGACTAACTTCTCTAGGGCAATCAAAATTGTACAAAAAAACTCGGCTTAATTGCCCTTAGATCCCAGTATTAATAAGATGCCTGGTTCTTGATCAAAATTGTGGCCCACACAAGTATTTGAGTGACCATGATACAGCAGGCCAACACCCACGTATTTCCTACAAGTCCATCTTCATATTTGTTCTAATAATTAGTCATGCAAGAAACAGCAACCCAATACTGCACCCTTTTCTCCAGCAGATGACAAATTATTGGGATAAAAGGATATTTCTGTACAGAAAAAACTTCATTCTCAACCAATGTGGTACTCCGAATGCTAAGATGCCTTGGACGCTCCTCTAAAAGATAACGCCAACTTTCGCTCAACAATCCACTAAGAAATACTATTTATTTAAAAACAACTTGGAAATAATTTTATTAGTTAAATAAAAAAAATTAAAATGAAATCTGCAAAGTACATAAAGAGCAGAAGAGAAGCATTTCTACATATATACTTTGCAACCCACAAAAGAAATCCTCCAAAATTCACTCTTCAGAACAAGAAACACCAGTGATTTTGACTAAATCAAATTTAAGCCCTTAAAGTTCTAACTTAATATGCTGAATTATATGCTTTTCACACAATGAAAATCTAAAGGTACAAGAAAACATAAGATTCAGTTTAATCTACAGGCTTTCATGGTGAAACTGGTAGAAAACCATGCTGTCAATATTGCATCCATCAAAATATACTGAGATGCAGAGAGAACCTACTTTTAGTTTTATTAATTAAATATATTAGCTACAAAATACCAATGTTAAAAGGAGAGGAGGAAGAAGAGAAGAGAAAAAGGGGCTAGCTACACTAAAATACAAACTGGTAAAACCTTAAAACTTACTTGTAATCAAGCAAACATAATGGTGGTTTTGATAAGCTGTACAAGGATTACAATTTAGAAGTTTTACCATAGCTAGGACACAACTTCAGAAGTTTGTAATTTTTTATTATCAAATAAGATAGAGGAATATAAGAATAATAAGCAAAAATAGGCATATAGGCACATGAGATTCTTGTAGCAAGTCAATTTAACATAGTGCAGATGCCCTGATTCACTCCAAGGTCTGACATGCAAGTACAATACCTAAAGTACTATGTTGCATTGTCACCTTCTTATGCACACTTTGTCTACAGAAACATAATACCTCTAATACCATGAGTCTTTCCATGTTATGCAGTTATTGCACTGAATAATTAGCCACTAATTTCGCACAGGTTAAGCATTGGACCAATAAACAATGTTAATCAGCATCAACAAAATGATATCCTCGTAATTCTATCCTAGAAAGAATCCTGGGATTTGTCACATCATTATGCCAGCCAACCAACTGCACGAGGAATTCGAAAAGTGCACGTGCAGCAAAGAAATTCATAAGGTAAACTGACAAATCTGTTCTACAATGTACAAAAATTGTCCCCGGCCAAGTATACCAGAATGAAAAATAACTGAAATTATGACGGATCATATTTGTAAATTTAGATCTCCAAGGCAACCCTAATATGCATAATGGAATTGCACAGGATCAAACTGACAAAAAAATTGTCTTTTATGCAAGGTATACAGTTTCAAATGATACCGCTTGGTATGGGCGGTACGTACCGGTCCGACAACATACCGGTACACGAACTATCTGCTATCGGGCGGAACATTTAAAAGCGCCCCATATCGGACGGTATAGGGTTATATCGGGCGGTTTCGACCGTTACTGCCGAGCGCAGCTCGGTAACGATCGATTTCGATCGTTACCGCTTGATAATAGTGCTCCAACGATCAAATTGACCGTTGGAGTCCTTTCTCATAGGTTTTTAAACTCTTCTCCCCTATTTCACTCTATTTCATTTTCATACTCTCTTAAACTTTCTTAAACTCTTTTTTTCTCATATTTGTGCTCTCATAAACTCTACAAAACAACGATTTATGAATTGAATTGAGGCTAATTTAGGAAGATTAAGAGGAAGAACTTTCTAATCAAGTGGTATGTATTCTCTTTCTTTAATTAAGGAGTAATTAAGATCTTTAATATTATGATTAGTGTGTTTAATATTGAATAATTATACTTAATAGGTCAAATATTTATATTTCATGCATATTAAATATTGAAAGATATTTGATACTAAAATAAGTTTAATTAGGTTTTATTAAAGTTATTGAATGCTACGATTAGTCATTTTAATGACGATTTAATCTATTTTATGTCAATTCAATGTGTTTAATATCTATTAGGGTGTTTGTCATGTTTATAGTATTGAAAAAAAAGTAATTAGTGGATAATGAACTATATTAATCATATAATTAGTGTATCTAATAATGATTTCATCGTAATTTGAACTATATTGGTTCAAAATTATGTATTTAATACTTCTTTTATGTGTTTGACATATTTATGATGGTAAAATAGGTTTAATTAGGTTTTATTAAAGTTATTTAATGCTGTGATTAGTCATTTTAATGATGATTTAATCAAAATTTGATCGATTTTAGGTTAATTTAATGTCTTTAATACCTATTAGGGTGTTTGACATGTTTATAGTGTTGAAAGAGAAGTAATTAGTAGATGATTAACTATGTTAATCAGGTGATTAGTATATCTAATGATAATTTTATCATAATTTGACCCATACTGGATCAAAATTATGTATTTAATGCTTCTTTTATGTATGTAACATATTTATGATGATAAAATAGGATTAGTTATATTTTAATAAAATTATTTAATGTTGCGATTAGTGATTTTTGATCGATATTTGGTCAATTCAATATGTTTATACTTTATAGCTTATTTGATTTAAATTTAGTAGGATCATGGCACTAAAGGAATAGCTATATGATAATGCATGGGTTCATGCCCGAAAGATAGATGGGAACTATCATTATTGGCAATGTATTTATTGTGACTACATTGGCATGGATGGAGGAACAACTTGGGTGAAGATGCATTTGGCCGGCGGATATCCTAATGTTGCAAAATGCAAGAAGATTCCGACGGAGATCCGTAAATTATTTCAAAGCAAGCTACAACAAGCAAAGAAAGATACATTAAAAAAGAAGGCAAGAGTTGAGGAAGAATATTATAGGGCTACGCAGGAACCAGTTTATGATCAGTATGAGGGTTGTGACTATCAAGTTAACTTGGATCTCATAGTTGGGATTCGTGCATCATTGGAGCATCAGTATACAATCGATAAAGCAATGAGGCATCGACAACTTGACTCATAATTGGAACATGGCAGTGGTAGTGAAATCCAAAGGTCGGCCAACATAAGGCAACCAGCTGCTCCTCCTTAGTTAAGCCGAACTAGTAGCATGAGGCATGGTGGACTCCGTGGTTTTATGAGAGGTCTTGGCAGGAGGTCCGCACCAGATATTGTTGATATTGATCTGTAAGCCTATCTCCCACAAACAACGAAATAGACATGGATTGACAATGCATACATAAAAGAAAAGAAACGGGATAGTGGGAAGATAATTTCAAAATGGTTCAACTTCCACAGGATTCCAACCAACACAGCCTAAGGTCCATATTATTAGAGCATGATCTCTTCTATTCAAAAATTTAGCACGGGGATCCAACCTCCAACACCGAAGGAGAATTACGACGTGTACTTAGATGAGGAGGTGGCAGAACTGACAGATTGGATCAAATCCTTCAAGAGGCAGTGGGATGAATATAGGGTAACATTGATGTGTGATAGTTGGACAGGACCAACAAGAATGAGTATCATCAACTTTCTTGTTTATTGCAATAGAAGAGTGGTGTTTTATAAGTCAGTTAATGCTTCTGAAAAGATCCAATATGCAAACTACATTAAGAGTTTGATAGACACTATAGTAGAGAAGATCGGACCATAGTATGTTGTCCAAATAATAACCGACAATGGAGCGTATTTCAAGAAGGCCGGTTTGCAATTGATAGAAAAAAGAAAAACTTTATTTTAAACTTCACATGCAACTCATTGCATAGATCTAATGCTGAAGGATATTGATGAGTTGGATGCGGTCAAGAATTGTATAGCTCGAGCACAATCAATTACAAAGTTTATATATAATCATTATTGGGTCCACGCTTTAATGTAAAAGTATGTAAACGGTGAGATACTCTGACTTGGAATTACTCGGTTTGCTACCAATTTTATTGCATTAAAGTCATTATAGCAAAAAAGGCATGGCTTGAAGGCAATGGTCACCTCACAAGAGTTGTCTGATTCTAGATATTCGAGATTAAGCGATGAAAAGAAGATAGAAAAGTCCATTCTTTCCTCTAGATTTTGGGAGACCACAACAGAAATCATAAAAGGTGTGGAACCACTTTATATTATTCTCCGTAGGGTCGATATGGACAAACATCCACAGATGTCGTATCTTAAGTATATGTTGATTTCAACAAAAGAGGAGGTCAAGAAAGCATTCAAAGATGATTTTAAGGTCGACCAATACGTATGGATCATTGATCGTCGGATCAAAGTTCATATGGATCAAGATATCTATAATGCAGGTAAATTCATATTCAGAATAATTTAATTTATTATTTTTTAGATAATAAAAAATCATACTAACAAAATTGTCTTGCAGCGTATTATCTAAATCTGACAATTCAATATCGGTATGCTCTCGGAATACAAAATGATTTACTAATGATACTACGAAATGTTATATATCGACTCTTACCAAACTCTACTAATGCAACCGATGCTCTTATAGAGGGTCGATTATTTCGAGAAACAATTGGTTCATTCTCCGACGTTGTAGTTGTATCGTGTCGTTACACTATGGATCCTGATGAGGAAAAGTTACACATATTGATTATCAATTATATTTAATGTTAATTATTTGTTATGCTAATAAAATCTTATTTATATCTTTTTGCAGTCGAGTGGTGGCTATAATTTGAAGGGGATGCGCTACATTTAAGGAAGGTTGTGAACGCAATTGGTCAACGTTTGCATTGATTCACACGAAGGTCCGCAACAAACTCTCCTATAGACGGTTAGAGAAACTGGTATATGTCTGCAACAAACTCTACATGCGGCTAAGATTACGATGTGCTGAGCTGGATAAGGAGCCAGAGGAACCATATATTGATCCCATCGACCTCCAATTCTACAATGAATATTTAGAACCGATGTTAGATTGGGTTGAAGCAGTAGAGAACCAAGAGGATCCTCTACTTGATGAGACGGGAGATCCTCAGCATCCTTCGCGTTTTATCATCGAGGCAATCAAAGACGAAGCACAACCCCAACAGGTGAAAAATCCCCTTGATCACAATATGGTAGGAGCCAAACAACATCGAGTCAAACTGCTCGAGGAACTACAGACACCCAACGATCACTGTTGTCGGCCCAACATGCAAAGGCAAATGGGAAGGCAGTAGCATCAGTCGCATCGTAGAAAAGAATCAAGTCGGGCGACGAGACACCTTCATAATCACAGTCCAAAGACATGACAGTAACACGGACAGCAGTGCCTCGACGGATCATGGCGGCGATGTCGGGTAGTTGTCGGTCTCGTCTACACAACTTGAGGGTGGTGCATGGACCGAGGAGCAATATTTTACACATGCCACCCAAGATTCAGATCATGGAACTTGACAAGGTACTAGTCAAGTTTATGCGCGGAAGGGGAAGGGGAAGGGGAAGACAGTGGATGAATTTGAGCAGATACGACAGAGCCTATATGATGTAGACACAGAAAGAAACTTATCGTATTCCCAGTCATCGTATTATGGAGAATCATAAGGGCAATAGCAGTACGATGATGGTTGATCATCCTTCTCTAAGCAACAGTATGATACAGAGCAACATATCAGTAGCCAAAGTAGAAGCTCTGACATTCACCAATATATGCCTCGGGACCTGCCTCAGACAAACGTGATTTATGACGATCAGCCTACAATCATCACCACATTGATACATCAATGGCATACGGTATATCAATATACTATGTCGTGGGATCAATTTCATGATTGGGTCCAACAAACATATCATATTGATATACAAATGTATAGGATCGAGGACCCCGATCCACCACCCGTGGAGGCCCGTCGTTCGTTTTGGTGGTAGAATCAACAATTAGGTATATCTACATATATGATTATTTAATTCATTTGAATTTTAGAGTTTATATTGTAATAAAATAGTCTAACAATTCAAATGATTGTTCTGTAGATATTTCAATATTTACATAGGGACAATCCGTAACGGACTGAAATATGAACCTTGCACAAGACGATTCCTCAAAGCTCGAAAAAGATATGTGATACTATTCTTACCTAATTTACATTGATTTTGCTAAACTTATACTATTACTATATTTATTTCTAACTTAAAAACTCTATCCCAACTTTTTTTTTATTTTCAGGTATTTTCGAATGATTTTATACCTAAATTAGGTATACCGCTCGGTACGCCTTGGCGTACCATACCTTACAGAGTCAAGCTTGAAACACCAGTACGGTATGATATTTTAATCCTTGCTTTTATGTATGATTTTAGATGCAAAACAAGCATTTCTTACAACTCCAAAAGCTTGGTCAAGAGAAATTATATCTGTTACCAAACTAAAAAGAGTCTGCACCGGGCACACCAAATTAATTCCAATAAAAATCTTGGTCAGCATGAATGGCAAGGACAAAATGAAACCCAACCATGTTCAAGACAACCCCAATAGTTAAATAAGCTTTTAATAATAATGTGAGCACTAACCTGCTGAGTATTAGGATCTATGCCAAAGACTTTTGTAGGGCTGCTCTCAACCCAGCTTCTTTTATCTTCAAGTGTCAATGTTTCCATCAGATCTTCGTT
Organism: Musa acuminata AAA Group; assembly: GCF_036884655.1. Classification (NCBI taxonomy): domain Eukaryota; kingdom Viridiplantae; phylum Streptophyta; class Magnoliopsida; order Zingiberales; family Musaceae; genus Musa; species Musa acuminata. The sequence continues at coordinate 15,637,383 of NC_088338.1, forward strand.
TATATGTATCTGAGGTTCATACATAAATGTAACAGTTGCAGCAGGTGACCACTTGGCGTGATCCTTGCCAATCCCTTTTCTAGCAATTGCCCTAAGTCTCAGCTCTTGTCCACGACGCAACTTCACGATTATTATGCCCCTAGTTTCAATATTACAACCATCAACATAACATCATAAGGATAACAGCGCAATATATGTATCTAAGTGCATGATGAAGCTGGTGATTGGAACAACATCAGGATGACTACCATAAGAATATTTCCAACACTTGCAAAGATCTATATTTTTTAAGCAACAGCAAATCATAACATGGTGGCACATAATAAGCTTCATTCCTCAACACCATTATGTTTACAATAATATGCCTGACCACTAAAAAATCCATTAAATCACAGTCATATAAGTTCTAGATGATGGTATATTGCTAACATCCACTGCTGCCTGGGAACTTGAAAAAATCATCGTGTTCTGTTTAATGGCATATAGAAATATATTGAGTTAAAGATAAAAATGCCAAGAGACAATTCTACAATATAGTGTCAGTCTTGGATCTGTTAATAAGAGTTCAGGTCTGTTGAATAGGTACGTATGTTGAGGGGACTACCTGTCATGTGTAGATGATTAGGTGATATCAAGTTTGAACAAGTGCTCAAGGTATGTTGGATAAAGGGTTATGCAAGCAAAGGATACAGGGTATAGTGTACGTGATGGCCATACCATGACTTATTACTTAATTTTAAGACAGTTTCAGGTTGTCAGAAAAAAATAACAACAAAACAGTGAGGAAAAAGCAACAAAAAAATTGAAAGAAAAATTAGATACTCCAGGCGCTAGGGACATCTCACAACTCACAGTGCACTTGAACAGAATAAAGAATAAATAGATGGTCACATTTGTTATTCAACCTACTCCCTATGTAAAAGATCTAGAGGGGCATCTAACATATGCATAAGACAAAATACTCTTCAATCACCCAAAAATTTCATTTTAATATAACACTGAAACAGTGCTTTACTTCTAAAATAAATCTAGAAATGAACAATGAAAAAAACCTATACTATGAATCAAATAGGTTAATCAACTTGGATTCAAGACCCTCCTAAATCGGTTTGAAGCTCCTTGAAGAATGTGAGGAGCTTATCAATGTCATGAAAGAATTCAATGCCATTAAAAGGAAAAAATGATCTTCTTGCTTATCAATGACTTCAATATTCAGAAAAAGTTACTTACACTTAAATGATAAATATAAATTGCATGATGCTACTAGTGGAAAAGGTATCAACTGTTGAAATGCATCAAATATGTGGCAACCCAAGGGTTAAACTAGTTATAATGATTGGGGTTTACCAGTTATAAGAGAGCTATTTATAAGAATTCGCCTAGACTGGGGAAAGAGAAGTTCTTCTTAACAACCACGGTAATAAGGAAATTAGAACATAAGAAAAAGATTATTTTGGTCACAAAATCTGCCCATGATGTCCACTGGCCCACTATTCTCATCATAATAACACATGGCTAAACTAATCTTCTGGTGAAAGACAAAGACATCATAATGCCCTAATTAATAATTACCATCCTCGAGACAAATAGATGCAACACAACTTGAACAGATGACTTACAATAAGAATTCGGACAGCGATGAAATAACATAGTTGCTAGAGTCCCAATGTACTATAATTCTTTACAACCAACATGCATTCACTTTTTTTGCTAAGATTAAAATTTAGTTGGACACTAACTTGAGCAAACACCTTATTATCACCAAAATGAAATCAATATAACAAGGTGATAAAGTCGATGAGAAAAGTGCAAACTCATCTAGATTTCATCAATCATCTCCTATGTCTCCAATGATCAGATACTTTTCCACTAGAACCACAGTACATACATATACATATATATACATATACATATATATATATATGTACATATACATATATATAATCAATGCTTGTTTTTCCTAAATTTCTGTTCAGTAAGTTGCTAGCTTATTTGTCTTGATAAGATACAGACTTGACTTTTGATGAAGCTGGAACATAATGATTTCATTTTTTTACTTCCAATTAGAAAGGACTTTTGCACAACTAAATGGAATCACAGAGATCAAAAGATGCATCAACAGTAAACATGCCTAACTGGCAGAATAACCCTCTATGCACTTAGATGTGAATGAAAGCACAGAATGAATCACAGCGGTGATGGCAAAATGGTGGCTAGCATAAAATGCCAATATTGAGGTGCAAAAACGAGGAGCTCACACAGTTGCCGCTCCTCCCACTTCATTTCTTGAACTCCTAATAAGAACTTAAGAACATTTCCCTTGGGCTTCCCAAAATGGGCGGAGAGAAGTATGGGTCCAAAGCTTAGGAAGTTTGGTACATCTACACAAAATCGATCAGCTAAATGACCAAGGTTTGCTTCAGGCATCCAACGTTCCACCTTCCCAAATCCTTCATAGGTTTAAGGGTTTAAGCACGGACAGAAATCCCGTTCTAGGGCTTAGTTAGGGTTTACGATCTCATCAACTAAAAAGTCGAATTCCAGGAGAAGTAAAATAAGATAAAGGGGGAGAACAGCTACTTTTGTTCGGCGGACTCATAGCCATCGGCAGCGGAGGAGAGGGCGTTGGCGGCAACGTCGACGGGGCAGACGCGGGGGTTGGTGCTCTGGAGGTCGGCGCTGGTGACGTCGAGGGTCTGGTCCGAGTCGCAGCGGACGCTCAGGAAGAACTCGACGGAGCAGAACTCGCACTGGCCGTCGCCATCGCAGGCGTCGCAGTCGCGGGAGAAGCGCATGGACATGGCGTCGTCGCTGGTAAGGGGGATGAGGCCCAGGCGATGGGCGATGAACTCGTCGTTAAGGACGGAGGAGTTGACCTCGATCTCCACCAGGTCGATGGCGATGGTCGGCACCTCCGCCAGCATCACGCGACGCAGGGCGTTCGCCATGCTCGCGTCCGTGTCCCGTAGCTCGAACTTCAGATAATCATCTTTCATCTCCCGGATCCGCACCCTGGGATACCGCTGGTACGACGTCCGCGACGCCCCAGCGCCTCCCATCATCTTCTCCGCCATCGCCTCGAGCTCCTTCCCCTCCCTTTCGCTCCTCTCTTCCCTTCGCTTCTTAACCGGTGGCAGGGATTATTTTCCCTATTACTACTATCATTATACTTGTGAGGACTTAAAGCCGAAACGAGGCTCGACTCCGCAGCACTTGAGGGTTCGATGTCGTGATGTGTTTTATGGGTCAGACTCAGCTCGGCTTGAACCAAGCTCGGCTCAAGTTGCCGATCTGGTTCAGTTTAGGCGCGGCCAAGTCGACTCAACACAGATTGTTTGGAAAATAAACTAATTTTTTTTGTCTCTTTTTAGGTAATATTTGAGTCCAAACTCAATTAAGCTAATGAATAAGTGTTAGTAAAATATAAGCACTACTATTAGATAAATATCGTATAAAAATTATTTTTTAAGTTTTATCATAATTTGATGATTAATATCTACATGTCTAGGCATACACTTGATTGATTATAGGATGGTTTCTCAAGAAAAACCTCATCTTCCTAATTATGGGCCATTTGTCATAGTTTATTTTGAAATATGTCAAAATTTTCATCAAAAACTACTCAAATTTTCAAATAGATCATTTTTTGAAACCTCAAAATATATAATAAAGTTACAAGTAAGATGAATAGATATTTGAACTAATTGAAGCTCAATTATAGCAAGTTTAAATTGCTTTCATTTAATAACCAAAAATATTATGTGTATAAAAGAAAAACATTATAACTCAGTCGTGTCTCATCCTCTTATATTTTTATTCTGCCACAATAAAAAAACATAAACAGACAATTGACTATTAATCAGAAGACTCTTTCAACTCGGATATCCTGATTTAAATCCCAATGACTAAGTTTCTTGTAAAAATTATTTTAAGAGTGTGCGTTCGACGCTCAAATTAGTCAATCGTCTGAGTTCAAAGATAGAGTCTTTTGATTGAGTGAGCAGAATCAAAACCACATGCAAAAACATGTTTTGGATAGTAGCTCTAAACGTATGCGACTAGAGGAAGATTCTCTAATTCAAAATTGATTTGAAGGATCAATTCGCATTGGAAGGCTAAAGTGGTAAATGTCGTGAGCTGATTGTGATCCACGTGTCGACTTAATAGATTGAGACAGTGGAGAGTATTCACTGTACCAAGAATTCAGTAACCAAAAAAAGGTTTATTCAACAATTAATTAGATGATTTTTTAATAAAAATTAAAAAATAAACGAAACTGAAACTGCCTGAAGCCTATTCTCGGTTCCAAATTTGACTAAACCAGAACCATCGATTCTATCCCAAGCCATTATATCTTTTAAAATATTTATACGTGTCTAATTTAAATAATAGTATGTGGCCAACGTGTATTCTTTATTCCATTTTTCGGTTGCGTGTGCGTGTGAGAAATGGAACGATAAGCGGTAAAAATAAAGACTGACTTCCATGTTAAGACCAATACCACACTGACAAACTAATGATATTAATGCTACTAACTACTGTCTTGTATGAACTGATTCGCGTTATCCTCCAGCTGTTTTTTTTGTACTGTCTTTGATACCACTTCTCCATTTTTGCTCGGAGATTCGCTGCCCACAATATGTTATACAATCTACATCATCTACAGATCGCAGTTCGGTCACCATCTCCTCGTTGCACCTCAGTCTTAAACAACTTCAGGTTATGGTGCCAAGATTTTATTCCTCCAACAATCCAGAACCAAAGCAGGTCTGCGATGACAGCATCATCATGCATCCCGGTGAAAGACCGAATGATCACCTGGCGGAAGCTTGAAATAGGAAATGGATTCACGAATTACCTGCTGACCATCTGGCACTTCAGGATGCAGCAAGATCAATAGGTTAATTCTTTGGTTCGTCACCATCATCGGAATCTTCATCATCCGAGGATTCTTCCTTTCGAGTTTCATCCGGTACGGCTCCGCTGTTTGGTGAAATTTTCTTCTCTTTCTTCCTCTGTTTCTTCTTTTGGCGTTTCAGGCGTTTCTTTGCTGTCCTTTCCTCTGCAGCTTTGAGTCTTTCCTCCCTCCTCATATTGTACTCTGCTATCTCTTTTCTTTTCTGGTAATCAGCATCCATCCTCGCAAGTCTATCCTGCTCCTTCCTCCTCATTTGTCGATACTGTTAATCACAAACACTCTCAGAATAGAGAACTAAAAGCTTCAGGAATAAGATGCTAAACTAAAGGTGAGCATATTCAGATTGACAACACAACGATATTTCTTTGTGGATCAGTGTAAAATAAGAAAACTCAAGTGGCAAATAGAAGAATACTTTTATGTGCTATCAGAGTCAACAGAACTTGCAAAGAAAAATAAGGCATTCAGAATGTGGCTGTGCACTCAAAGGCAAGTTTCTTTTGTCAAAGGAAATGAAGGTTAAGTACTTTTTTTCTTTTTCTTTCGGCAAACATCTTCTTGTATTCTGTTGCAAACATGGAAGAAATAAAACTGTCCTGCAAAATTGTTCTTATTAGTAGTCATGAAATTTATGCTTTTAAGTCCCTTTTTGTCAGGGAATAAAATGAGCTCATGAAGAGAAAATTCACAGCATAGAGCACTCATGTCTTCAATCTCAGAGCTTCGGTAGCCAATTCTTACATGGAAACATTTAGATGGAGACAGAAAAATATCATTTTTACAGAAATTAGCAGAAAAAAGATTCAACAGGTATTATGTGCCCTTTCTTATAACCATAAACAACAGATAATGACTGCAATTAATCAGTGGTCGAGAGGGAGGAGAGGAGAGGGGAGAACAGGAGAGGGAAGGACAAGAGAGAACCGGAGCTTGAAGGAAGTAGGAGAGGAGTGGGGAGGAGAGGAAGGAGATGGGAGGAAGGGAGAGGAGAGAACAGAAGGGCTGTGAGAGGAGGAGAAGGGGGGGAGAGATGAAGAGAGAACACGAGAGAGGAGACAAGAAAATTGCACCAGTCAAACAAATGCAGCTTGGCCCATGATAGGCGGTAGAGGTGGCAGCCTGCAACAATATAAAGGTGGCTCAGTTGGCGAGGTGATTTTTTTCGTGTGATTTGTTTTCTTTTTACCTTTAAGTGGAGACTACTTAGTCAACTTGGTAAACCTGAGCCCTTAACTGGTTGAACCCAATTAATTATACCACAAAAGGCTATTGCCAAAAGAAAACTACCCATGTTGGATTCTATGAAGTAAACATGAAACACATCATGCCAAATAACTATTGCCAAAAGGCTAAATCATCCTTCATTAACAAGTTGCTTAGAGTCAAGCTTTACATCACAATTTGGCAGAGCATGACAGATCCAAAAAAGGAAAAGAAAAGCAAATGCAAGTGCCTGTAAATCTATAACATCTAGTACCAATTTTTTTATGACATAACAGTAGCTAAATATAACATATAAAAGACTGCCCCAACATCCAGATCATGCAACTCATCATTGTTTAACAACCTGCATCAACAATCTTCACACGACACTATGCTGCTCACATACTGAATCCCCTATTTGAATTTAGTACTTGAAAGTTTTTGAACCAGATGAAGTCATTATGCTTATCAAGTTCATCGTTAAGACAGTGAATCAACCATTACCTCATATAGTATATATGCTACCTAAAGGATAAGGTGGTAGTACTGGTGATCATGTTGATTGAGATAAGTATGTGATTACTTGATACAAACTTGAAAAATATTAAATATTTTGTCCTAGTTGCTCTACAAGATTGAAAAAACATTCCATGTAGCATTATAGAAGACATAAGGTGGTTGCTCATAAGCTGTGAAGATAGGTTAAAGATTTCTAGATCTTTTATAGTTTAGGGTTTAGGGAAATTTGACGAACATGCAGCAAAAGCGAAAGTTAAAAGACCAACCTAAGGAGTGATAAAATGGCATAAAAACAATTGTCTGTCTTGTTGGTGTCACTGTCACTATACGGGCAAGAAGGAACCAAATGCTTCATGATCCTTGCTAGCGCCATGAAAAAGCATAAACATAAATGCAGATAAAATTTCTGAATGGCAATCATTTTATGGCTGAAGGAGGGTAGTTAGTAACTGACTTGGCATTGTGTATTAGGAAGTCGTGCCATGGCCACTCATAGCAGTTTTGGTATGTCTACCAAATACTTAGGGATGAAAGATTATGGATTAGCTCTCAAACTGCACAATGAATAGGTCGAAAACAGAGCATAAAGTGTGGCAAATGTGATGGCAATTATCCACAACTAACATAAAACATTATCTGTTGCTTCTCTAATCATAGAAGCATAAATCAAACGACGCCAACAGAAAACAAGATCAGGAACTGGAAGAGGAGGAGGAGGAAAGAGAGGAGAGGACCTGATGGAAATCGCCGGAGCCGGAACCAGCGGAGCTGCCGGAGGTGTTGCTGACCCGAACCGGGACGTTCTCCATGATCCTTCGAAGCTTCACCTCGAGGTCCTCTTCATCCTCTCTCAGCACCGGCCCGCTCTTAGCATACTCCACGATCGCGCCATCCCGTCCACCTCCCGCCACCGCTGCATCGGTGGAAACAACTGTCTTCGGAGCCACCGCGACCAACTGGAGGTCGCCACCGCTTCCGCTGCCATCCCTCGACCGGCCGGACATCGCCGCGTCTAAAGGGGAAAAGAACGAAAACCTGGTGCAGAAGAAGCATCGATAAACGTGCGCAAGTCGACCAAGATCTCGAAACCTAGAAGTGAGAGGATCCCCTACCTTTGGATCTGACGAGTGAGAGGTAAAGAAGGATTCCGCCGACAGAGAAATAGGGCAAGGAATGAACAGAATTAGGGCGCAAGGTCGTCGAATTGCCGCCGCGGCTCGATGATTAAGGTTCAGGTTTTTGTCTCTTCTCTTTTTGGAATATTATTATAAAGCCGGTTTAAGCATCGAGCAGACGCTACGGGCCAGTTTGGGCCGGTTGGTCCATCTGGTTCGATCGCTGCCTGAAACCCCGGTCGCATGGCCAGTATATAGTGTTGTCAGACATTTTAAATCAATTTGTTCATGATATATATATATATATATATATATATATATATATATATATATATATATATATATGTGATGATGATGATGATGAGACACAGAATCAATGTAAGAACTAAAAATTATAGTTTATAGATTAGACTTAATATATATAACTTTATTTTTTAATCTTAACTATCATTTTAATTTATTTTTCTTCATATTTATTACAAGTCATCGCTTGTTATCTTTGTCAGATATTGGCAGGTGATCAATGCACTTAAATAATCTAAATTTAGATAGTTTGAAGCGTAGGGAGCATATGACCAAACTTGACAATCGACGATTTGGATTTCAAACTAGCTAAATATGATAAGAAAAATACAAATAGAGTATATGGTATGATGGTTAAATCCCAGATCTAAAACTTATTAACATAGGTTTGAATCTTGATAGACGTCATTAAGTTTAATTAAAATTTTTATAATTTTATTATTTTTATATTATTTGTTTAATATCAATACATTCATTATAGTTATAGATTCAATTTTAAAACTTTAAAAATAAAATGATAATTTTTTTATATTTTTAATTATTTTTTAATATAATAATAATAATAATAATAAATAGTGGTTCGAATAAGAATTAGAACCCATTATTTTGGTTTTAGAATCGAACTTTTGATTCCTAAATTTAAAAAATCAAAATTAACAATTCGATAATTACAATTGATGATTCGAATTCTTAAACCATAAGAGTTAGTGGTTGATAGGGACAATTTTATTTAGATGCTAGCTCATCTGCCATAAAGGTTGACACACCTAAGTAGGGTTTCAATTCATCAGCTTCAAAATAATGTCGTATTACATCCTGATATACTCTGCTTCAATGAATGACTGACAATAACCATCCTATCTTATCTTGATTAAAGAATGATCAAGCGGTTCACATAATCTTATATCATGCCAGCCAATAAGAAGGCCTAAGGATCAGGTATAAAAAGGAACACATCAGCTCATGCTAAAGGGGGAGACTCTTTACACACTAACTTAGTCATATAGCTTACACTATTGTCTTCTCCCTTCGTTGACTTAAGCATCAAAGGAGCTACGCCGGATAACCCTCAGCGTCGGCCTGTCATGTAGGATCGCTGACCACTTGAGGACACTAGGATGATCCAGCCCCGGGAAGGAACCTTACAACTAAGAAAATCCCGCTCCGCTTACCCAATCATCCTGAACCAGATCCTCACCAACAGACAACTTCTAACCGAGCGGCTTATGAGATCTCACCTCACCAAGTCTCCTACGTAAGCTAGGAAGAGGCACATGGATGAGCTTGCACCTTCGGTAGTGAACTAACCCCACTGACTCACTAATTGATGGTACTTATTGTTAGGACCATTTCGACACTATGTGGGAGGATGAATTAGTACTTTCGTAAAAATCTCGATTTGAAAAAAAAAACTTTCGTTCCATAAAGCCCATATCAGAAATGAATTTAACTTGTAACATTCATAAGAGTAGTAAGTAAGTAAATCAATTTACAATATTAATAAAAAGTATAAAGTAAATGTAAACTAATTTTATAGTGGTTCGGTTGTCCCGACCTACGTCCACTCCAGATTCCTCTTCTATCGAGACCACCGACTTTCACTAATGATATTCTTTCAATGGGCAAAGACCAACTACCCTCTTTACAACTCTTTCTCCTTTTCACAGGCTCAGGAGAGAACATTTATACTGTTGAATCTTGAATTTTGATAATGAAATCAATTGATGAGTTTCGATCTAATCCACGTTTTGAGTGACGTAGGACTTACTTCAATTAGAAAAGACAAATCAATTAAAGCGGGAGGAATCAAACATATCATGAGTCGAGCCAAAAGATCGGTCGACGTGTCGGCAGAAGGCTTCGTGCCATGAGTTTGGGCATCGAGCCTAGAAGAGCAGACATTGAGCTAAGGAGATTGGAGTTGAGGAGGTCAACATACCGATTAGGCAAAAGGTCGTAAAAGAGGACAATGCACCGAAGGATCGGACGAAGCGCCGATGAACTAATGACATACCGGACAACATAGGATTCATGCTTGTAATAATTTATCTAAATCGAGTTAGTTTAGGTCTAATTGAGTTGGTATTGGGGTGAAACAATGTCAACTCAATTAGGGGCCGATTAGGTCTATATCAAGGCTGAATTGGGCCTATTGTTTGGCCCATTCAGTGTCCTATAGTAGGGTATGGTAGTGGTACCACCTAGGTCTTCAAGATTGTGTCAAGCGGTGGTCCCGCCTAGACACAACCTTCAAGACTATGTCAGGCGATGGTACCGCCAGACTAGGCGGTGGTACCACCCAGTGTCAGACTGGCAGGTGGTGGTACCGCCAATATCCCGAAAACCCAGGATGAGATCGTTTTGACTCCAAATTTAAATCCATTTGGGGCTTATAAAAACTCCACTCGTCCCTGCTTAATAAACACATTAACTGAGAGCAAAAAAGAAGGAAAAAACTATTGAAATATTGTGAGAACTCTTCTCAAGCTCTAAATGTTGGGTGAATTTTAAGGGAGGGGTGAGTGGTCGTAAAAGTTATCTCTTAAACCTGTGAAAAAGAGAAAAGGGGTGTAAAAGGGTAGTTGATCTTTGCCCGTTGAAAGAAAATCGGTAGTCGAAGCCGGTGACCTCGAGTGAAGATGAATCGAGAGTAGATGTAGGTCACGACGACCAAACTACTATAAAACTCAATTTATATTTCTTTCATGCTTTTCATTTATATTGCAAACTAATTTACTTGCTTATTACGCTTATTATGCTTTCATACATGTTTTCAAGTTAACATCTTTCTGATCAGTTTTTATTGAACGTAAGATTTTCAAATCCATATAGTTTTATCGAAAGCACTAATTTATCCTCCGTCTCCTCTTAGTGCCGACTTGGTCCTAACAGTTAGTATTAGAGCCACGTTTTTCTTATTTGGTTTAACACTCCAGAGAAATGATTTTTATTGGATTTCAAGAGGGTCTTTCTATCGTTCGTCCTCCTATATTCAATGGGACAAATTATACATATTGAAAAACTCGAATGAGAGTTTTCTTGCTTTCTATGAATTTTGAGTTATGGAATATCGTTAAAAATAGATTTCAAAAGTCTTCGCTTCCAATGAACGAATAAAATGATTTGGAGAAGAAGACTTTCTCTTTAAATGCCAAAGCTATCAGTGTTTTGTTTTGTACTTTGGATAAAAATGAATTCAATTGAGTTTCTATTTACGAAACAACTTATGAGATTTGACACATACTTGAAATCACACATGAAGGCACTAGAAAAGTTAAAGATTCTAAGATAAATCTGGATGCATGATTTTGAGTTGTTTTAAATGAAACCAAGCGAGAACATTGGAGACATATACACCCGATTTATATGTTATCAATGGTCCAAAAGTACTTGATAAAAATTTTTCTAATTTTGAACTCATTAACAAGATATTAAGATCTCTTCTAAAGAGTTGGGATCCTAAAATAACTATAATTCAAGAAGCCAAGGACTTAAACAACTTTCCACTCAAAGAACTTATCGGGTCTTTGATGACCTACAAAAAAATATATAATGCACATGAAGAACTTGAGAACAATATTCCAAATAACAGAAAGGATTTGATACTTAGAACTCAAGAAGACCACTCGAGCGAAAGCTCAAGTGATGATGACTTTGAACTCTTAACAATAAAACTTAAAAAGTTCATGAAACAAGAATCAAAGAATAAAACTAAACTTAAAAAGAACACAACTACTTTCTATGAATTCAAGAAGCCGGGGCACTCCAAAGATGAGTATATAAAACTAAAGAAGAAGTTCCCAAAGAAGAAGGAAGCACTCAAGGACAAATCAAGCGCATTCGAAGACGAGGAATAAACCTGTTGAATCTCGGATTTTGATGATGAAGTCAATTGTCATTTGTTGTCTAATCTATGTGTTGAGATAAGTGTGCAGGATTAACTACGATGAAAGATAGACAAGCAGCAGGAGTTGCGCCGGAGTCAAGTTCATGATCACGTTGGGAGTTCGAGAGTTCGACGGAAGTTCGGACGGTCGTCGGAGGTTCTGCGAGAACAGATCCGAGAAGTCCAGAAGCTTGCCAAGCGAAGCTCGTCGGAACTTGCCAAGTGGATCGTCGCAAAGTCCAGGAGTTTGCCGGAAGTCCGCAGGAGCATCACCGAGGGTTCATCGGATGATCGTTGGAAGTTCGCCGGAAACTTGCCGGAAGGAGCGATTGACGCACCGAAGCAAAGCTGCAGAAGTTGTCTTAGATTTAATCGTAGTTAGCACGATGATTAAGTTGGAAAATGGGAGGTGATCCCATTGGCTTAATCTTGGGGCAATTGGGCCCCTGAAAGATTGAAATTGGGTCGAATGGAATGAACCATTCGGACCCTGATTGCACCAGGAGGTGCAACCGCCCAGGCCAGGAGGTGGCACCGCCTGGGCTAAGCCTCCCAGCGAGACTGGGCGGTGCAACCTCCCCAGCCGGGAGGTGGCACCGCCTGAGCTCAGTCTTCGAGCAAGACTGGGCGGTGCAACCTCCCTGGCAGAGAGGTGGCACCGCCTGAGCTCGGTCTTCGAGCTCTGCCAGGCGGTACAACCTCTCCAGTCAAGAGGTGCAACCGCCTGATCCCGGAATTCCGGGATTTGATCGTTTTGAGCTCCAAATTTGAATTGGGTTGGGGCCTATAAATTCCCCATCCATTCAACACTGAAAAGATACAGACCTACACCGAAATCTTGATCTTTTCTGTGATTCTAAGAGCTCAAAAGTGATTGTAAAGCCTTTAAGTCTCCTCCTTCTGTTCTTCAAGTTTTCAATTGTAAAGTGAGGAGAGAAAGGTCTGTAAAGGTTGTCTCCTGAGCCTGTCAAAAGGAGAGAAACTGTAAAAGGGCAGTTTGGCCTTCACCCATTGAAGGAAGGCCCCTAGTTGACGTCGGCAACCTCGTCGGTGGAGGAAGCCAAAAGTGGAGTAGGTCAGGACTGACCGAACCACTCTAAATCTCTGGTTTGCGTTTATCTTTGAGCACTTTATCTTTACTGCAAACCTCCTCCACTACTACTGCTCTCTGCGCTTTCACGAACAAGTTCTAAGTGCTGTTCTTCCGAATCTGCATTCAGACGTAAAGTCGTGTTTTAGTACATTACAGTTTACGTTTACGTTTTGATTCTGCAGAACTGTCCTCTGTGCTTTTGCAAACGAGTTTCTTTGCAGTTTACACTTACAATTTGATTCTATTTATAACTGCAAACTGTCTTCTGCAATTTTACGAACGAGTTTCAACATTTAGACGTAAAACTGCATTTAGACGTAAATCGGCTTTCCTCGCACAATCGTCAGATTTCAGTTTACGTTTACGTCTTGATTTCAACTGCATACTGCCCTCTGCGAATATACAAATGAGTTTCAAAGTTCAGACGTAAATCTGCGTCTAAGACGTAAATCTGCGTGTAAGACGTAAATCTGCGTTTAGACGTAAATCTGCGTTTAGACGCAAATCTGTGTTTAGACGTAAATCTGTTTTTTGCAGATTACCTTTTGAGCTGTACAACAACAGCACATTGTCTTTATACTTCTGCTCAATCTGTGCTTAGACGCAATCTGCGCTAAGACGCAAACTGCGCTTAGACGCAATCTGAGTTTAGACGTAATCTGCATTTAGACGCTAACTGCGTTTAGACGCTAACTGCGCTTAAACGTAAACTGCACTTAATCATAAGTAATCTTAGAATCGGTTTTTGCATCAAAATAGTCTTTGTCGAACGAACGCAGCCTTCGCTTTTTAATCGCTGAAAAATATCCGCTGCACTAATTCACCCCCCCCCTCTTAGTGCTCTCGATCCTAACAATTGGTATCAGAGCCCGGTTAACTCTCAAAAGGATTAAAACCCAAGAGAGATGGCTTACGCCGGAAACCAAGAGGGCCATTCTATTACACGTCCACCCATGTTTAATGGGACGGACTACACCTACTGGAAGACCCGAATGAGGATCTTTCTTATTTCTATGGACTTTGAACTGTGGAATCTTGTCGAAAATGGTTTTTCAAAGTCTTCTCTTCCAATGATCGATTGGAATGATTTGGAGAAGAAGGCTTTCGCTCTAAATGCAAAGGCTATGAATGCCTTATTTTGTGCACTTGATAAAAACGAGTTTAACCGTGTTTCAACTTGTGAAACTGGATTCGATATTTGGCACACACTCGAAGTGACCCATGAGGGCACAAGTAGAGTAAAAGAGTCAAAAATCAATTTGCTGTTACACTCCTTCGAACTTTTTCGGATGAAACCGAGTGAAACCATTGGCGACATGTTTACCCGTTTCACGGATGTCGTCAACGGTCTAAAAGGACTCGGAAAGAGCTTTTCGGATTTTGAGCTTGTTAATAAGATACTAAGATCCCTTCCTAAGAGTTGGGATCCTAAAGTCACCGCTATTCAAGAGGCAAAAGATCTGCGAAATTTCCCTCTTGAAGAACTAATCGGGTCATTAATGACCTACGAAATGACTTGTAAAGCTCATGAAGAGCAAGAAGACATCCTTCCAAAGAACAGGAAGGATATGGCACTCAAAACTTCAGAATGCCACTTGAGAGAAAACTCAAGTGATGAGGACTGTGATGATGACTTGGCACTTCTAACAAGAAAGTTTAAAAAGTTCTTTAAAAGAAACAAGTTTAAGAATGATGCAAAAAATAAACTTGAACCCAAAAAGGACCAAGTAATCTGCTATGAATGCAAAAAGCCGGGACACTACAAGAGTGACTGTCCCCAAGTCAAGAAAAGAACAACAAAGAAGAAGGCGCTCCAAGCAACATGGGATGATTCAAGCGCATCTGAGGAAGAGGAGTCCAACACCGAGCAAGTTGCTCATTACGCCTTAATGGCTATCGGAGAGGAGGTAACGGATTCATTAAATGCTGATTTATCTTTCGATGAATTATTAAATGCTTTCAATGACTTATTTGACGAATGCAAGAGTATAAGTAGAAAATATAAATTGCTGAAAAAGGTGCATGATAGTCTTACTTGTGAGTTTGATAAGTTAAAAGTCGAACATCATGATAGTTTAAATTCATGTATCAAATGTCATGATTTAGAAACTTTACAAAAAGAAAACCTGCTACTCAAGGATACCTTGAAGAAATTCGAGGTTGGTAGCAAGTCGTTGAACATGATCCTTGCAAACAAGGGTCACGTTCCAAAAAGGAGCGGAATTGGATTTGTGAGAAGTCCTCACCAAAATCCAACCTCCTTCATAAAAAGCTCCATCTTACATGTTCAACACCAAACCAAGTGCAACTTTTGTTGCAAATCTGGACATAGGACACATTGTTGTCCATTCAAGAAAATAAGTCCAAACAAACTGATTTGGGTTCCTAAAGGAACTATGATAAACTCGATGCAACATGATAGAAAATGTAGATCTATTTATGAGGCACCCAAAAGCAAATGGGTACCTAAACATCATCCTTTCTTGTAGAAAACTAAACCATCGCAAGCTAGGAGCAAGAGATGGTACCTTGATAGTGGATGCTCAAGGCATATGACCGGAGATCCATCTCAATTCTCTAAGCTCACTAGCATAGACGAAGGATATGTCACCTTCGGAGACAACAACAAGGGTAAAATCATTGGCAAAGGAACCATAGGTAACAAATCCAACTTCTCTATTGAAGATGTTTTGCTAGTTGATGGTTTAAAACATAACCTCTTGAGCATTAGTCAATTATGTGATAAAGGATATATTATAAGATTTGAATCTAATGCTTGCATCATTGAAAAATCACACAAAAATATATCTATGATTGCATTGAAACAAAATAACGTATACACTATTGACATCAATGATTTGTGTAATGAAATGTGTTTTTCTGCCTTAAATGAGGATGCTTGGATATGGCATAGAAGATTAGGTCATGCTAGCATGAAACTGATCACTCAAATATCATCCAAAGAACTTGTAAGAGGAATTCCTCATATCAAGTTCATCAAGGATAATGTATGTGATGCCTGCCAATTAGGTAAACAAATTAAGAGCAGCTTCAAATCTAAAAATCAAATAAGCACCTCTAGGCCCTTACAATTGATCCATATGGACTTGTTCGGACCAATCTCCACATCGAGTCTAGGAGGTAGCAAATACGCCTTTGTCATTGTTGATGACTATAGCAGATATACATGGACCTACTTCTTAAGACAGAAAAATGAATGCTTTAAATGCTTTACCAAGTTTTGTAAACTTGTTCAAAATGAGAAGGGTTCTATGATTTCGTCAATTAGAAGTGATCATGGTGGAGAATTTCAAAACCATGACTTCCAAGAATTCTGTGAACTCAATGGATACAACCATAATTTCTCTACTCCAAGAAATCCTCAACAAAATGGGGTTGTAGAAAGAAAAAATCGAAATTTACAAGAAATGGCAAGAACCATGTTGAATGAACATAGCCTACCCAAATATCTTTGGGCCGAAGCCGTAAACACTGCATGTTATATTTTAAATAGAGTACTAGTAAGACCCTTACTCACCAAAACTCCTTATGAGTTATGGAATAACAAAAAACCCAATGTTTCATATTTTAAAGTCTTTGGGTGTAAGTGTTTTATCTTAAATGAAAAGGATAACTTAGGAAAATTTGATGCTAAATCCGATGAAGGAATCTTTCTTGGTTATTCTTCGGTTTCTAAAGCTTTTCGTATCTTCAATAAAAGAACTTTAATTATTGAAGAATCCATTCATGTTGTTTTTAATGAGATTTCCGAAACTAAGAAAAATGATCTTGATGATGATGTTAATTTTGATTCCTTAAATTTAAATGAAACCCCTTCTCCAACTAGCAACTTGGATGCATCCACTACCGAAACATCCTTACCCAAGGATTGGAAGTATGTAGATGCTCATCCTAAGGAGCTAATATTAGGAGACACATCAAAGGGGGTTCAAACACGATCTTCTTTTAAAAATTTTTGTGCCAACGCCGCCTTTCTCTCCCAAATTGAACCCAAATGTGTTGATGAAGCCATGAAAGATGATTCATGGATTATCGCAATGCAAGATGAATTGAATCAATTTGAGAGAAATGAGGTGTGGACGCTTGTTCCTAGGCCAAATGACCATTTAGTTATTGGTACTAAATGGGTCTTTAGAAACAAGCAAGATGAAAATGGTATCGTGGTTAGAAACAAGGCTAGATTAGTGGCCAAAGGTTTCAACCAAGAAGAAGGTATC
This sequence comes from Musa acuminata AAA Group, assembly GCF_036884655.1. NCBI lineage: Eukaryota > Viridiplantae > Streptophyta > Magnoliopsida > Zingiberales > Musaceae > Musa > Musa acuminata. The sequence continues at coordinate 15,654,658 of NC_088338.1, forward strand.
GATTACGAAGAAACCTTCGCACCTGTGGCTCGATTGGAAGCCATAAGGATGCTCCTTGCCTACGCTAGTTGTAATAATTTTAAGTTATTTCAAATGGATGTTAAAAGCGCTTTTTTAAATGGTTTTATTTCTGAAGAAGTTTATGTTGAACAACCTCCTGGATTTGAAAATAATAGCCTCCCTAATCATGTGTTTAGATTAACTAAAGCTCTCTATGGTTTAAAACAAGCCCCAAGGGCTTGGTATGAGAGACTTAGTTCTTTTCTCATTGAAAATAATTTCATAAAAGGCAAGGTTGATACTACATTGTTTATCAAGAATTTTGAAAATAATTTTCTCATTGTTCAGATTTATGTTGATGATATCATCTTTGGCTCTACAAATGAATCTCTGTGTGAATCTTTTGCTAAAACTATGAGTCTTGAATTCGAAATGAGCTTAATGGGAGAATTAACATTCTTCTTAGGCTTACAAATCAAACAACTAAGCAATGGCATCTTTATTAGTCAAACTAAATATGCCATGAATTTATTAAAAAGGTTTAATATGAACAACTCAAAGGCTAGTAACACTCCTATGAGCACCTCCACTAAGTTAGAAACTGATGAAAGTGGAGAAAGCTTTGATCAAAAAACTTATAGGGGTATGATAGGAAGTTTACTTTACCTCACTGCAACCAGACCAGACATCATGTTCAGTGTAGGACTTTGTGCTAGATTTCAATCAAACCCTAAGATATCTCATCTCAAAGCAGTTAAAAGAATATTTAGATATCTTAATGGTACCACAAATCTAGGATTATGGTACCCAAAATCAGAGAATTTTGAGTTAATTGCTTATGCTGATGCTGACTTTGCTGGCTGTAGATTAGATAGAAAAAGCACATCAGGATCATGTCAATTTTTAGGACATGCCCTTGTTTCCTGGTCATCAAAGAAACAAAACTCGGTTGCACTATCAACAACCGAAGCTGAATATATTGCAGCAAGTGCATGCTGTGCACAAGTTGTATGGATGAAAAATACCTTAGAAGATTATAAAGTTCATCTCAAAAATATTCCAATTAAATGTGATAACACAAGTGCAATATGCTTAACCAAGAATCCTATACAACACTCAAGAACAAAACATATTGATATCAGACATCACTTTATACGAGATCATGTCACCAATCATGACGTAACCATAGAGTTCATTGATACTAAATATCAACTAGCTGACATTTTTACAAAACCTCTAAGTGAAAAACAATTTGACTTCATTAGAAGAGAATTAGGAATGTTGATATGTCCGAATACTTAAATTTGTTAAAATTATTTTTCGGACTATATTGTATGATCAAATCACTTGATTGCCATGTCTCTATGATTATATGCAACAAAATCTTCTCCGAATGCATCTTATTTTTCGAATGCTATGAACCAGATTTTTCGAATGCATCAGATACACTTTCATGAAAAATAAGTATCTGAAATAGATTTGATGAAGTGATTCATGTGTATGTATTCCATCCTGCAAAATCTTTACATGGACAATGGATTATAACACAAAGGGGAAGAAGTATTTAGAGCAATCTATGTGAAATTCCTCTATAAGCTTGCTTTGATTATTATGCTTTTTGTTGATGACAAAGGGGGAGATATATATATGAATTGATAAACATTGCCATACTATAAGTGATGCTATAAACACTGCTATGATTATGCCATCCTTGCATCACCAAGAGATACAAAAACATGTGCTAAAGTTTGCATTATGCCCTGAGTTGATATGTTATCATGTGAAGAAAATGCAAAAACTTGCTAGTATATTTCAAATGTATGCATCATGTAATAGTGCTTCACAGCTTTATATGATAATGTTCATACTACATGATGAATGGTTACAAACACAATCATACAAATCTGATGATGTATGTCAAGCCCTGACATCATCTTTGAAGAGATACATCATGATGAGTATCATGATGGGAGTATTGATAAGTTTAACTGATCTAACTTATCAATACGTCACTTGAATTCTTAGGTCTTGAATTCAAGGTTGACTTATCTCAACTATGGCATATAGACAGGGGGAGTTAAGGATAACTCCATTATCAATTGATTGTCATCATCAAAAAGGGGGAGATTGTTGAATCTCGGATTTTGATGATGAAGTCAATTGTCATTTGTTGTCTAATCTATGTGTTGAGATAAGTGTGCAGGATTAACTACGATGAAAGATAGACAAGTAGCAGGAGTTGCGCCGGAGTCAAGTTCATGATCACGTTGGGAGTTCGAGAGTTCGACGGAAGTTCGGACGGTCGTCGGAGGTTCTGCGAGAACAGATCCGAGAAGTCCAGAAGCTTGCCAAGCGAAGCTCGTCGGAACTTGCCAAGTGGATCGTCGCAAAGTCCAGGAGTTTGCCGGAAGTCCGCAGGAGCATCACCGAGGGTTCATCGGATGATCGTTGGAAGTTCGCCGGAAACTCGCCGGAAGGAGCGATTGACGCACCGAAGCAAAGCTGCAGAAGTTGTCTTAGATTTAATCGTAGTTAGCACGATGATTAAGTTGGAAAATGGGAGGTGATCCCATTGGCTTAATCTTGGGGCAATTGGGCCCCTGAAAGATTGAAATTGGGTCGAATGGAATGAACCATTCGGACCCTGATTGCACCAGGAGGTGCAACCGCCCAGGCCAGGAGGTGGCACCGCCTGGGCTAAGCCTCCCAGCGAGACTGGGCGGTGCAACCTCCCCAGCCGAGAGGTGGCACCGCCTGAGCTCAGTCTTCGAGCAAGACTGGGCGGTGCAACCTCCCTGGCAGAGAGGTGGCACCGCCTGAGCTCGGTCTTCGAGCTCTGCCAGGCGGTACAACCTCTCCAGTCAAGAGGTGCAACCGCCTGATCCCGGAATTCCGGGATTTGATCATTTTGAGCTCCAAATTTGAATTGGGTTGGGGCCTATAAATTCCCCATCCATTCAACACTGAAAAGATACAGACCTACACCGAAATCTTGATCTTTTCTGTGATTCTAAGAGCTCAAAAGTGATTGTAAAGCCTTTAAGTCTCCTCCTTCTGTTCTTCAAGTTTTCAATTGTAAAGTGAGGAGAGAAAGGTCTGTAAAGGTTGTCTCCTGAGCCTGTCAAAAGGAGAGAAACTGTAAAAGGGCAGTTTGGCCTTCACCCATTGAAGGAAGGCCCCTAGTTGACGTCGGCAACCTCGTCGGTGGAGGAAGCCAAAAGTGGAGTAGGTCAGGACTGACCGAACCACTCTAAATCTCTGGTTTGCGTTTATCTTTGAGCACTTTATCTTTACTGCAAACCTCCTCCACTACTACTGCTCTCTGCGCTTTCACGAACAAGTTCTAAGTGCTGTTCTTCCGAATCTGCATTCAGACGTAAAGTCATGTTTTAGTACATTACAGTTTACGTTTACGTTTTGATTCTGCAGAACTGTCCTCTGTGCTTTTGCAAACGAGTTTCTTTGCAGTTTACACTTACAATTTGATTCTATTTATAACTGCAAACTGTCTTCTGCAATTTTACGAACGAGTTTCAACATTTAGACGTAAAACTGCATTTAGACGTAAATCGGCTTTCCTCGCACAATCGTCAGATTTCAGTTTACGTTTACGTCTTGATTTCAACTGCATACTGCCCTCTGCGAATATACAAACGAGTTTCAAAGTTCAGACGTAAATCTGCGTCTAAGACGTAAATCTGCGTGTAAGACGTAAATCTGCGTTTAGACGTAAATCTGTGTTTAGACGCAAATCTGCGTTTAGACGTAAATCTATTTTTTGCAGATTACCTTTTGAGCTGTACAACAACAGCACATTGTCTTTATACTTCTGCTCAATCTGTGCTTAGACGCAATCTGCGTTTAGACGCAATCTGCGCTTAGACGCAATCTGCGCTAAGACGCAAACTGCGCTTAGACGCAATCTGAGTTTAGACGCAATCTGCATTTAGACGCTAACTGCGTTTAGACGCTAACTGCGCTTAAACGTAAACTGCACTTAATCATAAGTAATCTTAGAATCGGTTTTTGCATCAAAATAGTCTTTGTCGAACGAACGCAGCCTTCGCTTTTTAATCGCTGAAAAATATCCGCTGCACTAATTCACCCCCCCCCTCTTAGTGCTCTCGATCCTAACAAAACCAACAAAGATGAGGTGACCTTTCACAATGAGGTATGTAACTCACCCGAAATGTATTTACCATACCATGAAATTACTTAGTGCTTTTATGCTTTGATGAATTATTTTTAAAAAAATATGTATATTATCATGACAATTACATGTTTTATGATAAAGGAATAAAAATATTAAAATTAAATGTAATGCTTGTACACCTAAGTAAGATTAATTCTATGTATGTTTTAAGAAACAATAATGTGTCTTGATGATTTCTATATTACTTTTTGGTTTTAAATATAATGCATGATTTTAAAATAAAAACTTGGGCATACTTATATGAAATCAATTGTATGAATTGAAACAACTAAAAAGAAGAATTTTTTTTTGAAAACTTATAAATCTCTATCTTAGTGAGTTTTCATCAAAGAGATCCTTAATGATGAATCTATTTTTGTTATTACAATTTTAAAATTTAAAAATATTTACCAAGTGCTTTTAAACCATTGACGACATCCGTAAAAAGGGTGTACATGTCAATAATGGTTTCGCTTGGCTTCATTCGAAAAAGTTTAAAATCATGTATTAAAATATTTATCTTAGAATATTTTACTTTGCTAGTGCATTCGTGTGTGATTTTGAGAGTGTGTCATATATCGAAAGTCGTTTCGCAAGTAGAAACCCGATTAAACTCAGTTTTATCCAAAGCGTAAAATAAAGCGTTCATAGCTCTAGCATTTAAGGAAAAAGTCTTCTTCTCCAAATCATTCCAATGGTTCATTGGAAAAGAAAACATTTGAAAACCACTTTTGATAATATTTCATAAATTCAAATCCAACGAAAACAAGAAAACTCTCATTCTAGTTTTTCAATATGTGTAGTCCGTCCAATTGAACATGGGAGGACGAATGAGACAGAGACCCTCTTGAAAGCCAAAAGGAGTCATTTCTCTTGGGTGTTAAGCCTAATGAGAAATGAACGTAGCTTCGATACCAACTGTTAGGAACGAGTCGGCACTAAGAGGAGGGGTGAATTAGTGCAGTGGTAAAATCACGTCGGTTCTGAAAATTCTTTCGTACGTTGAAAACTGATCTCGGAATATGCTTTAACTTGAAAGCATATGGAAGCATTATTGGGAAATCTTTGGGGGCAACATCATATGCGTAACGGAAGAACATAAAATAAAATCCCCTATTCCTAAAGAGATGTTCGTCGTCGTGCGAAGATTGATGCGCAAAAATCTATGAAACTTAAAACTACGTATAAGATAAATTGTGTTACTTAGGGAGATCGTATATCCCTGTGTCCCTGCATATTTCTAGGAGAGGGTGAAGGAGGTTAAGCGCTATCCTCTCTAGCGGTGATGCTGTCCACACAGTAGGGCTGCGACGACACTCCTCAAAACTCCAAGTCTACTCTAAGGTCAAGAGGGGGGAGGAGAATATGAAAGGCAAGCAAAAGCTCTAGCCTATAAACCACTAAATCCCTCCTATTTATAGAGGTCCCTTGTCAAACCCTAATGGATCCTCCCTTATTGGGTATTGGATCTGTATCCAACTACCCAAGCCTCTTAGATTAGTGGACCTCTATCCAATAATCTCTTATGGGCTCTTATTGGATCTCATCCATAGGATCCAATAATTCAGGGGCTTATTGGATATCCAATAAGATAGGGGCTTCAGTAGATATCTCATATCCATACCTATACTCATTGCAGTTCCTACCATATGTGTGTGACCCTCTAGGCCCAATATCGAGCTGGCCGTGAGTCATACCCATTAGAACTCCTTCTGGCTCAGTGAATTATTATTTCCATAATAATTCACTCGACTCATCGATTGCGGATGTACTAGGTTACTACACCGCAGTCACCAGACGATACAAGGGAATCCAATCCATTGGACTTGTCTGTCCTCGGTTACCATGTACCTATAGTCCCTCATCCATCTAATATCCCAAAGATCGTATACTGGGCATGGTACTGTCAAACCCATACGGTTTCTTCTCAAGTCTTACTCTAATCGGATTCTCCCGGAGAATTCTTTCTCTCTCAATCCGAATGACCCTGGCCAGGGATTTGTCTGAGCAAGAACATATGAGATATTCCTCTCATGACACCGAGAGTGGATGATCCTCTATCGACACTCAATAGCCCTCGTAAGGTTGACTACCATTCCCAATGACTGATTGTATAAGATCTGGGACATCCAAGCCTATAAGTCTGGTATCAAAGAATGGAGCACTCATACAGGACATCCTTAGTGTCTCAAGTCTAAAGACTAGATATACCACTGGGACTACAGAATCGCTATCTGACAATAAGGTATCATCAACCATCTAGCATTTCGTAAGCGGATCAATCAGTGAACTCATTCTCCAATAAGCACCTATACTGTATCCCTAGTGTCCCCACACGAGCAGCTATGAGACTAGCTGCATCCGTAATATGGATGGGTATACATCACACTAGTTTATCCAGTTATCTTGATGTCCCTTTCGAGTAACCTATGACCAGGATTATTTAGGATCTGTGTTTAAAGGCGAATCGATCTCATTATCGTGATCTCATAACGATCCGATTTCCATTGTACAGATCCAAGGACATCAATATATATATGCATATATGCAATAGTTAATATAATGTGATAAATGCCAAAATATAATAAGCAAAAATATTCTGTATCAAGTCACATGTGCCATCACTCACGTGATTAGCTTGCTGGGCATCTGTGACTAGCAATCTCCCACTTGACCTAAAGCCAATCACCTATGTGTTTGATCTCCATCAGACCCCTGTGACGCTCAAAAACAATCTGAGACAACGACTTTGTCAATGGATCTACAATGTTATCTTCGGATGGAACCCTTTCCACTGCTACATCTCCTCGGGTCATGATCTCTCTAATAAGTTAGAACTTCTTCAAAACACTTCTGATGAGACCTGGGTTCCCTTATTTAAGCAATCGCCACCGTAGTTGTCGCAATATAAGGAATCGGCTCCTCGCTGCCCAACACGATTTTCATATCTGTGATGAATATCTTTATCCAAACTCCCTCCTTTGCTGCCTCTACTACAGCAATGTACTCTGCCTTTGTGGTCAAGTCAGTAGTAATATCTCACTTGGAACTCTTCCATCATACTACTCCTCCATTCAGGGTATACACAAACCCCAAATTCTACTTGTTATCATCGATCGAAGCTTCCTGCATCACTCAAAATGCATATTAAATCATAAATACTATCAATTATTTTTATCATCAAAATTCAAGATTTAATAGGACTCACTAATGCTCCTTCAACCTTCCAAAGTCTTATGAATGATATTTTTCGGAGCTGTCTTCGCAAATTTATGTTGGTATTTTTTTATGATATTCTCATTTATAGCCCTTCTCTTGAGACTCACTTTCAGCATTTATGGATTGTTTTGATGATCCTTCGGGAGAATATTCTTTTTGTTAAGCAGCCAAAGTGCAGTTTTATCTAGCAAAAAGTAGAGTACCTTGGGCACATAATATTAGGAGTGGTGGTAGACCCAACAAAAATTAAAGTAATGCAAGGTTGGCCGAAACCTATAAATGTGAAATTACTACGCGGGTTCCTTGGACTAACAGGCCACTATCAAAAATTTGTTAAGGACTATGGAAAGATCAGCACACCTGTCAGTTCTTATTGAAAAAAGATGCCTTCCAATGGTTGGACAAAGCTTCCGCTGCCTTCGACAAACTTAAGGCAGCCATGACAACAACGTTGGTGCTAGCGCTACCAGATTTCAACCGACCCTTCATCATTGAGGCTGACGCATCTGCAGTTGGAATTGGAGCCATTCTTATGCAAGATGGTCGACCACTCGCATACACCAGTAAGGCATTATCTCCGTCCTATCAAAATATATCAATATATGATAAGGAGATGCTCGCTATTATGCACGCAGTAACGAATGGAGACCGTACTTGATCAGTCAGTAATTTCAAATTAAAACCAATCATAGAAGCCTTAAGTACTTTTTGGAGCAAAAGATATCATCTCCTGAGCAGCAAAAATGGGTAACCAAACATCTTGGGTTTGATTATGAAATTATTTACAAAAAGGGGAGGGAAAGAAAACGTTGTTGCAGATGCACTCTCATGGCTACCTGAGCAAGCTAAGTTTCCAGCTATTTCCCTTCCTACCACCAGCTTCCTCGAGGACATTAGGGAAGAATGGAAGAAGGATCCAGAGATCAGTAATATCATTAAAAAATTGGAGGAGGATCCAAGTTCAATAGCTCACTACACTTGGGATTCGAGGGATCTACGCTACAAAGGTCGCATTGTGCTTATATATGACTCCCCTTTTATCAAAATAATCCTGCATAAAATGCACTCCACACCTTCAGCAGGGCACTCCGGATTCCTAAGAACCTAAAAAAGAGTGAAGCAAAATTTTTATTAGAGAGGGATGAAAAAAAATATTGCTGAATATATGGCACAATGTGATGTATATCAACAGCACAAGGGTGAAATAGTGGCAAGTCCAAGGAAGCTACAATCACTACCCATATCGAACTCGGTGTAGACTGACATCTCCATGGACTTCATCAAAAGGCTACCACCTTCCAAAGGTAAAAGCACAATTCTCGTGGTGGTTGATCGACTTACGAAACATGCTCATTTTTGTGCTACACGAAATCCCTACACTACTGCTAGTATTGCCCAGATTTTTGTAGAAAATATTGTTAAACTGCATGGGATGCCAAGGTCCATTGTAAATGATCGTGACAGGATCTTCGCCAGTAAATTTTGGACCGAGTTATTTCAGTTATAAGGCACTAAACTCAAGATGAGCATAGTATATCATCCATAAACTGACGGCCAAACAGAGGTGGTAAATAGGTGTTTAGAGACGTACCTTCGGTGTTTCGCTAGCGACCGGCCAAAGTAGTGGGCAAAATGGCTTCCCTAGGCCGAATGGTGGTATAATACTATATATCATTCATCAACAAAATGTTCCCCTTATAAAGCACTATATTTATTGAATCTCGTATTTTGATGATGAAACCACTTGATATATGTTTATGATTTAATCTACGTTTTGAGTGACGCAGCATGCTTCGATCAGGATGAGACAATTAAAGTAGAAAAATCATATTGTGCGAAAGGAACATGTCAGAAGAATGGATGTCGGGCCGGTGGATCAGTTGACATATCGATAGAAGGCTTCAGGCCGTGGACTCGGGCATCGGGCCAAGAAGAGTATTGTGCCAAGGATATCAAAGTTGTGGAGTCAACCGGCCGATTGGACAATAGGCCGCAGGAGAGGACGATGTGCCGAAGAATCGGACGAAGCGTCGAGGGACCAATGACATGCTGGACAACTTGGTTAATTGCTTAGGATTAATTGTCTCGATCGAAGTTTTATTTTACATGTGCAGAATTAACTACGATGGAAGTAAGACATGCAGTAGTAGTTGCGTCGAAGTCAAGACTATGATCACGTTGGGAGTTCGAGAGTTCGATGGAAGTCCGGACGGTCGTCGGAGGTTCTGTGGGAACAAATCTAAGAAGTCCAGGAGCTTGCCAAAGAAGCTTGTCAAAACTTGCCAAGTGGATCATCACAAGTCCAGGAGTTTGCCGGAAGTCTGTAGGAGCATCACCGATGGTTCATCGGATGATCCACGAAAGTTCGCCGGAAGCTCGCCGGAAGAAGCGATTGACGCACCGGAGCAAGTTGTAGTAAATGTCTTAAGAAATATCATAGTTAGCATGTAGATTAAGTTAGGAATGGGAGGTGATCCCATTAACTTAATCTAGGGGCAATTGGGCCCTTGACAGACCCAAATTGGGCCGAATGGATCAACCCATTCGGACCAGAATTCCTGCCAAGCGGTGGCACCGCTAGGGTCGGCGGTGGCACCGCCCAGGAGGTGGTCTCCCAGGAAAGCTGGGTGGTGGCACCGCCTGGGCTCTGCGAGACTGGGTGGTGCAATCGCCCTAGGCAAGCGGTGGCACCGCTTGGGCTCAGTCTCCGAGCGAGACTAGGCGGTGCAACCACCCCTGACAGGCAGTGGAACCGCCTAAGCTCGGTCTCCGAGTTCTGCCAAGCGGTGCAACCGCCCCTGTCAGGTGGTGGCACCGCCCAAAGGCTTAGTCTCCGAGCTACCAGGTGGTTGTACTGCCCCAGTTAGGAGGTGGTACCGTCAGGACCCCGGAAATCCGGGAGATGACATTTTTGAGCTCCAAATTCAAACCAGTTTGGGGCCTATATATACCCCACTCTTTCCTGTATGAAAGGGTACCGAAAGCTTGATCTTACTCTGTGATTTTAGAGCTCAAAAGTGTTGTAAAGTCTAGAAGTTCTCCTCCCTCTTTTTCCAAGTTTTAATCGTCGAAAGTTTTTCGCTGCATTAATTCACCCCCCCCCGCCCCCCCTCCTTAGTGCTCTTGATCCTAACAATTGGTATCAGAGCCCGATTTTTCTCATTTTGGATTTACACCCGAGGGAAATGACTCTTCATGGCTTTCAAGAGGGTTTTTCGGTTGTTCGTCCACCGTTGTTTAACGGATTGGACTACACTTATTGGAAAACACGAATGAGAGTTTTTATGATTTCTATGAATTTGGATTTATGGAATATTGTTGAAAACGGTTTTCAACTTCCCTCTAAACCGATAAACAAATGGTCGGATTTGGAGAAGAAGTATTTTTCTTTAAACGTAAAAGCTATGAATGCCTTATTTTGCGCTTTGGATAAAAATGAGTTCAATCGGATTTTTACATGCGAAACAGCTTTTGATATTTGGCGAACACTTGAAATCATGCACGAGGGAACTAGTAGAGTCAAAGACTCGAAAGTTAACATTTTATTGCATGATTTTGAGCTTTTTCGAATGCAACCAAGCGAGACTATATGCGACATGTACACCTGTTTCACGGATATCGTCAATAATCTAAGAGTTCTTGGTAAATCTTTTTAGAATTTTAATCTCGTAAGCAAGATCTTAAGATCCCTTCCAAAAAGGTGGGATCCTAAAATAACCGCAATACAAGAAATAAAAGATTTAAATATTTTTCCACTTGAAGAACTAATTGGTTCATTGATGACATATGAAATGGTGCACAATGCATATGATAAACATGATGAACAAAATCACCTTCCAAAGAACAGAAAGAATTTGGGACATAGAACATTTGAAGACCACTCGAGCATAAGCTCAAGTGATGGTGAACAAGAACTACTCACTAAGAAATTTAAAAAATTAATGAAACAAGAATTGAAGAACAAAAAGAACGGAACTACTTGCTTTGAATGCAAGAAGAAGAACACAAAGTGGGATGAATCGAGCTCCTCCGAAGATGAGGAGAAAATCAAGAAAGGTGAGGTGGCAAACTACGCCTTAACGACATTCAATGATGAGGTAATCAAAATCCCCTTAATTTATTTCGAAATTACATGATGCTTTTCAAAATGTATTTTCTTTTTTAGTATAGAATTAATTTTCTTAAAAATTGCATGTTTAAAAAAAAAATGAAAATGCAAAAATTATGATCATGCTAGTAGTTTTGAAAATAATCATGAAAAATATATATTTTATGATAAACAAATAAAATAATTTTGATTAAAAATATGAAATCATGCTATATGTGGTTAAGAAGTAATGATGTGTATCATGTTGATTTCCATTGTTATTTCTCGATTTTGATTAAATAAAATTATGTTTGAAGAAATGCATAATGATGTAATATTAAACATTTTAATACCATGATTAATAATTTATGCATGAGATTTTAAGTTATACATGATGATAAGCATGTGTTATTTTTATGAGTGTATTTGAAAAACATATAGTAAAAATGTGCCCGAATGCATGAACTTGTTAAGATTATTTTTCGGACTTTTTTAATTCAATGATCAAATCACTTAATTGCCATGATGATTTTACACTATTACATGCCTTAATAACATGTTGAAAATTATGTGTTTTGGATATAAAAATTTCCATGATCATGAGCATGTTTTATCTTCATGATTGAATTTGAAAATCTATAGCAAAACCATGTCCGAATGCATGAAAGTGTTAAATTTTATTTTTGGCTTTTCTTGATCCCAACAATTCATTTTTGAGTATCTATTGATCTTGATGGTTTTATGACTAAATTCATTTTTCAATCTTAAACGTTGATGCATGTTTTTATTTAACATAAATGAAAAAATATACTAACATGAAATCAATCACTTAAAATGAAATACTTAAACAAGGGAAAATATATTATCAATGAAATCATGAATCTACTTATGTTATGAATTTTGTGAACCATAAAAATGATTTTGGTGATTTGAATTTGAGATGAGTTTTATCAAAATCATGATCTTGATTTCTTGGAATAACATGAGATTTCCCTTGATGATTATCTCGATTATTTAAAAGGAGATTTGTCGAAATGATTATGGAATTTTCGATTCATGACTTGATCCTTCATTTGTTTATGAGATGGTTGAAATCTTTGTACCTCTGAATTCTTCCCTTCTCCCTTCGATTTTTGAATTTATGCATGTTATATGTTGAAGATTTGAAACCATGTTTTGATATCATGCATACCCAAGAAATGTTGATTTGACAAAATGAATGATGATGTTTCTCTTGAATATAACTTGTGATATGTTTTTTTATGAATCAACATCTTGATTTCTCGATATTCGATACATGAAATTTTATTATGAATCAAGATTTTTTGTTAAATCGATCTCCTAAGATTTTCTTTCGATTATTTATGAGGAGGTTTTTCAAAAAGAAATCATGTCTTTTGGTATTCACATGTTTAAATCTTTCGTGATATGATCTTTATGCAATTCCTTGTATTCATGAAATGTTTTCTTATCACCCAACTAATTCTTCTTGATATTCTTTATGTGATGATATGAATGCATGAAATATTCATAAATTTGTAATAATACATGTAATACTTAGGATAATGATGTACATGATGTATTGCATATGATGTGTATCATGAATGCTTTAAATGATGAATGTTTGATATCATGATCAACATGTTGATAAATGCTTAAAATTTTTAATGCTTGAATATCATGTATGATATGCTTATAATGATGATTGATTTATTTATATCATGCATGAAAAATGAAATGTATGGTTTTGAAAATGTGCATGTTTTAATTTGAAAATATAATGATACGATTGATACTTACCTTTGTCATGATTTAGAAATTGACGCAAAGGGTCTTTCCTTCTTTTTGACATTGACAAAAGGAGAGAAATATCGCTAGCTCATCTTGCAAAATTTAGAAACATATACTTTGCAAAGGAAGCAAATATTTGCTAGCTTACACAATTCAAGAAAAGAAGCAAATTGCACAATTCAAGAAAAAAACAAAAATTTCACTTCTCAAAAGAGAATAAATTGTTATCTTGAACATCACCGAGAATTGCTAGCTTGAAATCTCAAGAAAATACAAAAATGTGCTATTGTGCCTATCTCAAGAAAAGCAAATATGTCAACTTGCATATCTTTGAATGTGCTATCTTATATAATGTAAAACTTGCATATCTAAAACTTGATAGCTTGAATGTTCTAAGCATGATGTAACACTTGCTAAATTTTCTAGCTTCAAAATTGCATGATGATAAAACTTGATATTATGTTTTTCATGCAATAAGTTGAATTAATACTACAAACACAAGAATAGTTGGACTTCTCCTTTTTTTTTATGACAAAGGGGGCGAAGTATGATGTTATGCATAAGTTTATGCATAAGTTCATGATGACGTATTGCAAGTATTCATGATGAATATTGCAATGACTTGAATTCAGTTTGAATTCAAGGTTCTATTAATATGGCATATTGATAGGGGGAGTTTGTTTAAACTCCAGGAGTTAAGGTTAAGTCCGTCATCAAGTGGTTGTCATCATCAAAGAGGGGAAGATTGTTGAATCTCGTATTTTGATGATGAAATCACTTGATATATGTTTATGATTTAATCTGCGTTTTGAGTGACGTAGGATGCTTCGATCAGGATGAGACAATTAAAGTAGAAAAATCATGTTGTGCCGGAGGAACATGTCAGAAGATTGGACGTCGGGCCGGTGGATCGGTCGACGTATCGATAGAAGGCTTCGGGCCGTGGACTCGGGCATCGGGCCAACAAGAGCGGGTATTGTGCTAAGGATATCGGAGTTGCAGAGTCAACTAGTCGATTGGGCAATAGGCCGCAGGAGAGGACGATGCACCGAAGAATCGGACGAAGCGTCAACGGACCAATGACATGCCGGACAACTTGGTTAATTGCTTAGGATTAATTGTTTCGATCAAAGTTTTGTTTTACATGTGCAGGATTAACTACAATGGAAGTAAGACATGCAGCAGGAGTTACGCCAGAGTCAAGACTATGATCACGTTGGGAGTTCAAGAGTTCGACGGAAGTCCGGACGATCGTCAGAGGTTCTGCGGGAACAAATCCGAGAAGTCCAGGAGCTTGCCAAAGAAGCTCGTCGGAACTCGCCAAGTGGATTGTCGCAAGTCCAGGAGTTTGCTGGAAGTCCATAGGAGCATCACTGAGGGTTCATCGGATGATCGACGGAAGTTCGCTAGAAGCTCTCTAGAAGAAGCGATTGATGCACCGGAGCAAGTTGCAGTAAATGTCTTAAGAAATATTGTAGTTAGCATGTAGATTAAGTTAGGAATGGGAGGTGATCCTATTAACTTAATTTGGGGGCAATTGGACCTTTTATAGACCCAAATTGGGCCGAATAGATCAACCCATTCGGACCAGAATTCCTGTCAGGCGGTGGCACCGCTAGGGTCGGCGGTGGCACCGCCCAGGAGATGGTCTCCCAGGAAAGCTGGGTGGTGCAACCACCCAGGTCAGGCGATGGCACCGCATAGGCTCTGCGAGACTGGGCGGTGCAGGCGGTTGTGGCACCGCTTGGGCTCAATCTCCGAGCGAGACTGGGCGGTGCAACCGCCCCTGACAGGCGGTGGAACCGCCTGAGCTCGGTCTCCGAGCTTTGCCAGGTGGTGCAACCGCCCCTGTCAAGCAGTGGCACCGCCCAGAGGCTCAGTCTCCGAGCTGCCAAGCGGTTGTACCGCCCTAGTCAGGAGGTGGTACCGCTAGACCCCGGAAATCCGTGAGATGACATTTTTGAGCTCCAAATTCAAACCAGTTTGGGGCCTATATATACCCTACCCTTTCCTGCATAAAAGGGCACCGAAAGCTTGATCGTACTCTGTGATTTTAGAGCTCAAAAGTGTTGTAAAGTCTAGAAGTTCTCCTCCCTCTTTTTTCAAGTTTTAATTGTCGAAAGTTTTCCACAGCACTAATTCACCCCCCCCCCCCCCCCTCTTAGTGCTCTTGATCCTAACAGTATTGTCATGGACAAACTTCTAAATAGGATGTTTGATGTAATGCTTATGTATGTCCGTGTTTTTTGGTATGTTCATTCTTTGCCTAGCATGTAGAGGGATAGCCAAAGGCTTAATAGTCCCATTTTAGTTGGGTTTGGTGGCTGCTTTAGGCTTGTAAATAAAGGTTGTGTCATGTGGACACTTGTGAGAGATTTTTGATCTGTAGTGGACCATTTTGACCCTTTGTTGTGCAACTGTTCAGAGTTTGTAAAGTCTGTTTGTAATTTGTATTGTTTATGAAGTGTTTTCGGAGATGTTTGCTTGTGGATCCCGAGTGAGGCATTTTTTCTATCTCGTTTTCTCTTTTATAGGTCCTAAGGGACCATGGGAGGCTTCGGGGAGGCTGACCTTTGCAGACGGACACGCAAGGGTGTCGCATGACTTAGGCAAAACCAGCTAAGTCTGTGACAGATGGTATCAGAGTGGGACAAGCACTCATAGAAACACTTAGCATGCAAACATGGGGGACCTAGCAGAGTTGCGTTGAGGGCAGTTAGCACATGCACGACTGTTTGGGGGAAAACGGGCATAGAGATGCAGGGAAAAGGAGTCGCTCGGAGGAGCGGGCATATAAGATTGGCATTCAGAGTAATGGCCAACCCTTCGCACAAGAGGCACCACGAAAACAGGTAAATTTGGAAGAATGCGGAGCGCACAAAAGTTGGGATGGCTGAGTTTGAGTTATGGCTCAACGTTGACAACTATACTTGATGGTGCTCAAGGCAAGCGAGGTGCTTGGTAAAGGATGAGACCATGTAAGGTAGAATGAGTTACTCAGCGACCGAAAGAGTTGTACAAAGCTCACAAAGGTGAGAGGAATTACTAACTCGAAGAATTCGGTACTCATGAATGGGCTTATATGCGGACGATGGAATGTTCGCGGCCATCCCAAGGCGACCGAAACTCGGCGCCATAGAGCATTGAAACTTTTTCTTCAGCATATGAAGGATACATCCGTAGGAGGCTGAAGTGTGCAACAAGTTTAGCATGTTACTAGGCCTTGAGTGGTGCAACAAGGGATGTATTGATGTGGAGTCGCAATCTAGCAAGTGCGTTTGTAGGAGGCAGAACAATGCACAATTTGCTTAGAAAATTGGAGTAGTTCAAGGAGATGGTGGTCTCCAAAACGAAGAGAGATATTGCTCCAACGGGATAGTTATCCAGGAGGGATAAGTCCCGGCTCTCTAGAGGGAGAATCATGTGGGACGTACCACACATATTGAGGAGGAGTACCTTAACAAACAATAACTCCATGAAGCTCAATGGACCGAGCAAGCAACAAGAAGTCATCACATGATCGAGCTTGAGAGAATGCATTGGTGGATGCATTGCAAGATCAAGTGGGAGAGTGACCCAAAGCAACACAACTGAAGGCACACTTGGAGTCGATATGGAGATTGGACTCAAGGGAGGGCTGACCCATGGAATGGTGGGCATGAGGGCCACCATCAACTCAATGTAAAACGAGGAGTGGAGCAACTTGGGTGTAACTTGGCCAAGTATCCAAGCCGCATGAAGGGAGCTAGCATAGAAGATGGAACATAGAGTGGAGGCACAATGCTTTCCTTGGATAGAGGTCAAGGACATGAACTCTTATAGAGGCAAGAGCAGGATCATGTTGTTCCATGGGTCCTTCATTCTGACGGAGCAAACTCATCTTGCATAGTGCCAAATACGAAGGGAGCTTCTGGGCACATGCATCTTATCTCGGAGAAGCATTTGATGGAGGAACTAAGGCAACTCAACTTGTAGAGGCGAAGTTGGGTTCAGAAGGCCTTGACATGGGGCAAGAGGACGCGGAGGTAGGTACTCTTGAAGAATATGCCATAGTGTTGCCAATCAAGTTGCTAGGCAGGAAGCGGTGTGCAGCGAAGATTATGTTGGTAGGGGCAGAGGCCCAGGATCTAGACAATGGTGCACCATTTTCAGTGAAGTCGTGGACTTCGGGAGCTACTAGGTGACGGACTATCCTAGAGTGGTGCTTCATCTAGGTATGACCCAAGAGTGGGTGGATGAAGGTCGATTGCCAAAGGAGCGAACAAAATCGAAGGTGGAAGAGACCCTACGATGTATTGACAAGGGCCACACATGGAGGGATCACAATTTGAGTTTATCCCACAAGGATCAGAATGCAATAGAGATGTCACCAGGAGGTGATATGGTGCAGTGGATCATGATGGAATAGTTCGTGGCAATGCGATACACACGACATAGTCCCGTGAGGGACTAAATCATACGAAGGTATGATCGGGAGCTACTGGAAGCTCCACTTCGGTGAACAACACGATGGCAAGAAGGGCTATGGATTTAAGGAGTGAAGGCCATGGTATCGTAGAGGCGGGTCTTCCGTTCATGCATTGAATTTTGTATCGGATGAATGCCTTGGTCATCAGCATATGAGGGTTGTGTTCCACCAAGGAAAAAGTTTGAATGCATGTACCAGTGAGTCCCATGGGAGGGACTTGATCATGCAAAGGTATGATCGAAGCAGTTGGAGAGTTGGACTGCTCTAGAGCTCATATTCGCTTAAGGGAGCCCGGCAAGTCAGAGGACAAGGTCGAGTAAGTGAATGTTGCTACCAAGGAAGCTAAGGAGAACAGAATCAGTGTAAATCCTATAATGTGATGGCAGAGGCCATGCATAGGAGTTGCTATCTGTCTTTCCATTGACCAAAGGGAGCTGCTTGGAGAACACAGAGGTGTTGAAGCAAGGGGTCGAAAGGGGCGAGCAAGCGACGATGAGTCCAGAGGGACTTAGCTACCCAAAATCAAGCATCATTTAGAATGGAGGTGGACTTAAAGGAGTGCCACAGAGACATATCTACTGATCATGAAGAAAAGGGATGCAGATGCGAGATGACGGATAGTAGGGTCATGGGCATGGCAGCGCCATGGTACCGTAGAGGTAAGACTTCTGTGAAAGTCATTGATCCCTTGCTCTTATGGAGGGAGAATGTTTGGTCGTGAAAGGGGCTGAGGAGGTGGAGCATGCGGAGGAAAACTCCAAGTACCGAGATAAGGCTGAAGGGCAGAGGCCAAGGAACTTCATAAGATTAGTGTCAACGAGCTTCTCATCAAGATAGCCGAAAGTGAATGATTTCGGGTCATGCAAGAGTACACGACCAAGGAACGAAGCAGGAAGTACATGGTGTTGTACCTTTGCTACTCAGTGGAGTAGGCGACAGGGTTGATGGAGAAGACGATACAATCCCAAAGGCGACAAAATCTATTAGAGAATTACTCCAAGTTGGGGTGAAAACTTTCTGCATTCTAGAAGTTAGATGGCATTGAGAAGGTGAATCACAGTAACTAACTCAATGCAAGGAGTGCAAACACTTCAAGTGCTTCAGAAGTGTGAGCAAAGAGCAGGCGAAGGCCAGTAACCAGCCGATGCATAGAGTACAACCTCGAGGAGGCGGGCGAAGTTGAGTAACTTTTGCCTTATCAACTCTTACAAGAATGGGCAAAACTGAGTACCCCAATTCTCTTATCTACCTAGCAGAGGAGCTCTGCACATGTTCAAAGACCCTTCGAAGATAATGGAAGACAATAATTATCAAATCCTCACTAACGGTGATCAGTGCTATTGAGAGTAGATTGCCTGCTTCATTTCCCAACGAAATACCAATCGAAAGCGGAAGTGATGCGAACCTACTTGGAAGTGACAACTAAGTAAAAGAAGAGTTAATAGGCAAATTTTATAGAGGAAGGACCCAAAACTTTAGAAGTTTGCGAGATGATGCTCTTTAAAACTCCAACAAGCATCCATCCAGTTCAAGCAGCATGAGGCATTTGAGAGACTGGTGCATAGTAAGGATGGTCTTTTCCTTCATCTAGAGGATCCGTAGGAACCAACAGGGATCAACACAACTCAGCCAACCCCACACTATGGTCAGAGTCATTGGCGAGTTAAAGCAGCATGACGGATCAAAGGTTTAGCTACTCAAAAATAGCAGCGGAGAGCAACTGGGAGCCAGGAGGTGCATTGCAGCTAGAGCAGAAGATTGAAGATTCAGCAAAGGTGAGGAGTGTTAGGATCAGAGCGACACTAAGAGGAGGGGGTGAATTAGTGCAGTGGTAAAGTACGATAAACTTTTGACAATTTAAACACTTTCGGAAACTTCGTAAGATAAAAGTAACGTTTCGTTTGAAACCGTTTCGATTGCGTTTTAACTTGAAGGGATACGTAAGAAGGAGACAAAGAAGTAGAGCATCAAAGTGAAGATGGTTTGCAGTAATATAAATGACAATAAGATAAACGCAAACCGATTTATAGTGGTTCGGTCATGCGTCCTACATCCACTTGCGAAGCCTTCTTCGATGAGGCTCCCAACTTCCACTAGCAAATCACTTTGAAGGGGCAGGACAAATACCCCTCTTACAACCTTTTACAAGTGGTTCACTCTCTTACAAATTTTCAAAAAGAAAGAAGGAGGTGAACACTCAAGCAATTGAAAACAAAAACTTGCTAAAGACTTTGCTAAGACTTTTATCTCAATCTCTTGCTTCTCAAAGGTTGTATTCTCTGCTGAGAATTGAGGGGTATTTATAGGCCCCAAGAGGATTCAAATTAGGGCTCCAAATTTTGAATTCTCTTGGGTTCCCGAGGTTGGCGGTGCCACCGCCCAGTCCGACAGTGCCACCGTCAGACCTCTCGGGTGCTGGGCGGTGTCACCGCTCAGTCCAATGGTGCCACCGCTTGGTTCTCGGGTTCTAGACGGTGCCACCGCCTACACTATTTCATCTCACTAGTTGGGCTCCAAACTTGGCCCAAATCAGTCCGAACTCGGGCCCAATTGGCCCCTACTTGAGTTATAGGATTAACACCTAATCCTAATCCTAATTAACATGCTAACTACGAATTTAAAGACATTTTTAAGCTATTATAAAGTCCGTAAGTCAAGACTTTTTTCGGCGAACTTCCGACGGTCTTCCGACGAACTCTCGGAAACCATTCTACGGACTCCCGGCAAGCTCCTAAACTTCACGATTTGATCTTGGCGAGTTCCAATGAGCTTCTTCAGTAAGCTCCGATCTTTCTCGGTGAGCTCCGCGAACTTCCAATGAACCTTCCGGTGAGCTTCCGAAAAACCCTTCGGCAAGCTCCCTACTCATTCTCGGCTAGTTCTGGCAGCATTCCCGACGAACCTTCGGACTTCCGTCGAACTCTCGAACTCGCAACAAATCCTTCGCACTTGACTCCGACACTTTGTTTCACTTTATGTCTTCATCATTATCGTAGTTAATCCTGCACACACAAGTCAAAACTCTACTCCGATCTAGACAATTATTACAAAGCGAATTGACATTCTATTGCCCGGCACGTCATTGGTTGGCGCTTCGTCCGATTCTTCGGCGCATCGTCCTCTCTTGTAGCTTGTTGCCCAATTGGCGGTTGACCTCCGCAACCCCGATATCCTTGGCGCAATTCCGCTCTTGGCCCGATGCTCGACGTCCAAAGCCTTCTGCCGTCCAATATCCTGACGTGATCTCCTCCGGCGCAACGTCAATTCCTCCTGTGTTAACTGTCTAATCCTGATCGAGTAGACCTGCATCACTCAAAATGTAGTTAAACATCTAAACACAATCAATTAGTTTCATCATCAAAATTCGAGATTCAACAATCTCCCCCTTTTTGATGATGACAACTAATTGATGACTAACGGAGTTAACTTTAACTCCCCGGAGTTTAACCAAACTCCCCCTATCAATATGCCATTGATAGAACACTTGGATTATCCCAAATCCAAGTAACATTCATCACATGTTATGAAAAACATTTAAACCATCATGCAAATATAAAATATTCAATTCAATGTATGAAGTCATCAATATACTTCTCCCCCTATGTCATCAACAAAAAGGAGAAGTAGCTCTAGCTATTTTAAAATATATTCAAGTTTTTATAACATGAAGCTAGATTATCATCACAACATATAAGCACAAAAGCATACCAAGATTCTTAAGTTCAATCATGGCAATTCAACACTTGAATTTTTGTGTAAGATTGCACTTTGCTTTTCTTTGCAAGTAACAATATTTATGATGTTTGATATAGCAAATTTCTTCATTACAATTATCGAGCTAGCAAATTCTTCATTCAAGTGTGCAAGCTAGCAATAACGTTCTCCCCCTTTGTCAATGGAAAAAAGAAGGAGAGGAACCAATGATTTAGACTTTTATATCAACTTTGCATCAATCAATATTTCAATCATTACATGATGCATACAAGACAATAATGCAAAGAAATCATTTCATAAAGGATATCAATGTGAAAATTCACCAAGGATCACATAATACAATCGCAAATCATGATATCATTATGCGATACATTATGAGATTGATAATTTATCATATCAATGAAAGATATCAATTGTTAAACATGATATGATAATAGTCTCAAAATTTCAATTTGCGATACATGTGATACATTGCAATACACTAAAAAATTTAATGCAATGTTTTTAAGGATATCAACCTATTTTTGATACAAAGCATGGTAACAGCAATTATATTACAAGTTTTCTAAGTTTTATATTTTTTGCTTCTTTCGAGATAGCAATTCTTTGCTTATCTTTAGATTGCAGGATTTGCAATTCATTGGTAGTGTTCATGATAAAGTTCTTTCAATGAAATGATCGAGCTAGCAAATTTTTCTTCCTTTGAAATATGCAGGCTAGTAAACTAACTCCCCCTTTATCATTATAAAAAAGAAGGGAGAAACCAATGGCTAAAAAATTTAATCATTATATAAGCCATATTACAAAATCATGTCATGATATCAAGAAAATTCAAGAAGGACATGATTCATTCGATAAATCTTTTTAATAGGGCAAAAGAATTATACAACCAAGGAACATGATTAAAATATATCAATATCATAGATCAAGTCATGATTCATGATTCATCATAAAGCAAATTAATTTTCAATCATCACATAAGGCATTTAAAGAATTTTTGAAACATAGGAGAATGATTAATTTAAGCATGCAATGTTTCAATCAAATTCAAGTCATGAATACCAATACTTTCATATTGTGAGTATCAATTCATGAATACCAAAAAATATTATTTGTGATTCCAATTTTGCAAGATCAAGATTATGATTTAGATAAAACTCATTCAAATCAAATCGTTAACTTGAAATTCATAATCAAGTCATCAAAATCAATTTCGAGATTCACAAAATATCATGAAATCATTAATCTCGATCAAATGGGAAAATTATTTTTTAAGTGATTCTTTTTCATCTAAGCATGCCTTAGTCATTATATGCCAAATCAAGATAAGCATGAAAGTTCAAGACGTAAAGGCAAAATCTTATAAAATAACTCATCAAGCAAGATTTTAAACATCTATTTTCAAGCCAAAGTAAGTCAAGGATTCAATTATCTCATGTCATGAATTCCAATAGGCATATCAAATTATCAACATCACATTAAAAAGATATTTCAAAAAGACATATCGATAAGTGATTCATTTGTATCATTTCATTTTCGGAAGATTCTCCTCTTTGGTAAATAAATCTAGGAGAACAATATGAATTAAGGGAGATATAATATGATTGAAGTATTGAACATGATTCATATTTAAAATGTGTCTCATGTCATAAGTATGAATCAAGCATTTGTGAAATCCGAAATCATCCTCAAAATCACATTCAATAAATTCATACATGACAAGCATAGATTTATTGAAAAGTTGATAAGATAGAGGATCGTATTTCGTTTTTATAAATTTCTATTCATGTGATTTGCTTCTTATAAGTATGCCTTTACCTTTAATAAAACAAGTGTCAACATTTAAGATGGAAAGGTAAATTTCATAAAACAAATTATCAAGCATGATTCCATGATAATATCCTTTTAATATCTTGATATTCATCATCAAGTATGATTTCAAAAAGTATGTTCAAGAGAAATCATTAAGACCAAATGTATGAAACACTCATTTATTTTCAAAATATTCATCATGTTTATTTTTATGAGATTCATAAGATTGGTAAAATAAATTCATTAATCTCAATAGGATAGAAATTTCATTTTCATTTCATACAATTGATTTCATGTGAGGGTATTCAAGTCTTTTATGAAAACATGTATCATTATTTAAAATCGAAATATAAGTTTCGTCGTGAAGCCGTCAAGACCAAACACATCATGATAACATATCTATCATCAAAAGACTATCAAGAAATTCATACATAGATGTACATACACTATGTCATCTTAATATATCATGAGAATGTCATCTTAATTTATCATAAAAATGATTAGACCAAAAACATGTTAATCTAAAATGAGAGTTTCAAATCAACATTTGCTTCAAAAACTCATGCATGACATAAAATCATCAAGATACACATGCATAGATTAATCCTAAGCATTATCACATATCATATAATTATCATCCCTAATGTTGCATACATCATTCAACATTTCAAAACATAACATGCAAGAAACCTTAGCAATATACTTTTCATGATCAATTTTTTTAATTTTTCAAAGATGCTAAAAAGAAAAACATGATATAATTTTTGAAAAATAATTTTTTATTTCCTATTCCTACTATCTAAATTAAGCACTCATAAAAAACTTCAAGTAATTTGAAAATAATTCAATAGAGTTGAGTTACTTACCTTGTAGTCGAAGCCCATCAAAGCCCAATTCGCCGTTTCACCTTTGGAAGTTTTTGATTCATCCTTGGTTGCCTTCCTCTTCTTTGGCCTCTTCCTCCGTTCAAGTTCATTGTTTATTTTAGATTTTTATTTAATGAACTTATTAAGAGTTAGTGTTCGAAGTTCAAGTTCATCATTGTCCTTATCACTTGAGTTATCGCTCAAGTGATATTCATTTGTTCGGAGTTCCAAATCCTTCCTATTCTTTGGAAGGTGGTTCAAGTGTTCATTGTGTTCATCATGTGCATTGCGCACCATTTCATTTGTCATCAATGAGCCGATAAGTTCTTCAAGTGGAAAAATATTTAAATCTTTTGTTTCTTGTATTGCTGTTACTTTTGATTCACAAGCTTTAGAAAGTGATCGTAAAACTTTACTAACAAGTTCAAAATTCGAGAAACATTTGCCAAGAGCTTGTAAACCATTGACGACATCCGTAAAACGGGTGTACATGTCAACAATGGTTTCGCTTGGCTTTATTCGAAAAAGCTCAAAATCATGCATTAAAATATTGATTTTCGAATCTTTAACTATAGAAGTGCCTTCGTGTGTGATTTCAAGAGTGTGCCATATGTCGAAAGCCGTTTCGCACAAAGAAAGCCGATTGAACTCATTTTTGTCCAAAGCGCAAAATAAGGCATTCATAGCCTTTGCGTTTAAAGAAAACATCTTCTTCTCCAAATCATTCCAATGGTTCATTGGAAGAGAAGTCATTTCAAATACATTTTCGACTATGTGCCATAAATTCAAATCCAAAGAAAGAAAGAAAACTCTCATTCGAGTTTTCCAATAAGTGTAGTCCATCCCATTGAAAAAGGGAGGACAAATAAGAGAGTGACCCTCTTGAAAGCCGTAAAGAGCCATTTCTATTTGGGTGTTAAACCAAAGTAGAAAAACGTGGCTCTGATACCAATTGTTAGGATCGGAGCGACACTAAGAGGGGGGTGGGGGGGGTGAATTAGTGCAGTGGTAAAGTATGATAAACTTTTGACAATTTAAACACTTTCGGAAACTTCGTAAGATAAAAGTAACGTTTCGTTTGAAACCATTTCGATTGCATTTTAACTTGAAAGGATACGTAAGAAGGAGACAAAGAAGTAGAGCATCAAAGTGAAGATGGTTTGCAGTAATATAAATGACAATAAGATAAACGCAAACCGATTTATAGTGGTTCGGTCATGCGACCTACATCCACTTGCGAAGCCTTCTTCGATGAGGCTCCCAACTTCCACTAGCAAATCACTTTGAAGGGGCAAGACAAATACCCCTCTTACAACCTTTTACAAGTGGTTCACTCTCTTACAAATTTTCAAAGAGAAAGGAGGTGAACACTCAAGCAATTGAAAACAAAAACTTGCTAAAGACTTTGCTAAGACTTTTATCTCAATCTCTTGCTTCTCAAATGTTGTATTCTCTGCTGAGAATTGAGGGGTATTTATAGGCCCCAAGAGGATTTAAATTAGGGCTCCAAATTTTGAATTCTCTTGGGTTCCCGAGGTTGGCGGTGCCACCGCCCAGTCCGACAGTGCCACCGTTAGATCTCTCGGGTTCTGGGCGGTGTCACCGCTCAGTCCAACGGTGCCACCGCTTGGTTCTCGGGTTCTAGGCGGTGCCACCGCCTACACTATTTCAGCTCACTAGTTGGGCTCCAAACTTGGCCCAAACCAGTCCGAACTCGGGCCCAATTGGCCCCTACTTGAGTTATAGGATTAACACCTAATCCTAACCCTAATTAACATGTTAACTACGAATTTAAAGATATTTTTAAGCTATTATAAAGTCCGTAAGTCAAGACTTTTTCCGGCAAACTTCCGACAGTCTTCTGACGAACTCTCGGAAACCATTCTACGGACTCCCGGCAAGCTCCTAGACTTCACGATTTGATCTTGGCGAGTTCCAATGAGCTTCTTCAATAAGCTCCGATCTTTCTCGGTGAGCTCCGCAAACTTCCAATAAACCTTCCGGTGAGCTTCCGAAAAACCCTTCGGCAAGCTCCCTACTCATTCTCGGCTAGTTCCGACAGCATTCCCGACGAACCTCCGGACTTCCGTCGAACTCTCGAACTCGCAACAAATCCTTCGCGCTTGACTCCGACACTTTGTTTCACTTTATGTCTTCATCATTATCGTAGTTAATCCTGCACACACAAGTCAAAACTCTACTCCGATCTAGACAATTATTACAAAGCGAATTGACATTCTGTTGCCCGGCACATCATTGGTTGGCGCTTCGTCCGATTCTTCGGCGCATCGTCCTCTCTTGTAGCTTGTTGCCCAATTGGCGGTTGACCTCCGCAACCCCGATATCCTTGGCGCAATTCCGCTCTTGGCCCGATGCTCGACGTCCGAAGCCTTCTGCCGTCCAATATCCTGACGTGATCTCCTCCGGTGCAACGTCAATTCCTCCTGCGTTAACTGTCTAATCCTGATTGAGTAGACCTGCATCACTTAAAATGCAGTTAAACATCTAAACACAATCAATTAGTTTCATCATCAAAATCCGAGATTCAACAAGGAGTTGCAGTGTCGGCAAAGGCTTCAACGAGGACGTCGAAGGAACAAGTGGGGGAGAATGTCACGAACAAACTTCTAAATAGGATGTTTGATGTAATGCTTATGTATGTCCATGTCTTTTGGTATGTTCATTCTTTTCCTAGCATGTAGAGGGATAGCCGAAGGCTTAATAGTCCCATTTTAATTGGGTTTGGTGGCCGCTTTAGGCTTGTAAATAAAGGTTGTGTCATGTGGACACTTGTGAGAGATTTTCGATCTATAGTGGACCATTTTGACCCTTTGTTGTACAACTGTTCAGAGCTTGTAAAGTTTGTTTGTAATTTGCATTGTCTATGAAGTGTTTACGGAGATGTTTACTTTTAAATCCCGAGTGAGGCATTTTCTCTATCCTATTTTCTCTTTTGTAGGTCCTAAGGGACCATAGGAGGCTTTAGGGAGGCTGACCTTTGCGGACGGACACGCAAGGGTGCCGCACGACTAACGCAAAACCAGCTAAGTCTGTGACAATATATTAGGACTCTAGCTAGGAGAGTCCTAATTGAGAGGGACATTCATGTAAAACCTACCTAAGCCGACCCCTTGTTGAATCTCAGATTTTGATGATGAAGTCAATTGTCATTAGTTATCTAATCTATATGTTGAGATAAGTATGCAGGATTAACTATGATGGAAGTAAGACATGTAGTAGGACTTGCGCCGGAGTCAAGACCATGATCACGTTGGGGGTTCGAGAGTTCGATAGAAGTCCAGACGGTCGTCGGAGGTTCTATGGGAACAAATCCGAGAAGTCCAGGAGCTTGCCAAAGAAGCTCATCGTAACTCGCCAAGCGGATCATCGTAAGTCTAGGAGTTTGCCGGAAGTATACCGGAGCATTGTCGAAGGTTCGTCGGATGTTCACCGGAAGTTCGCCGGAAGCTCGCTTGAAGAAGTGATTGACGCACCGGAGCAAGTTGCAGTAAATGTCTTAAGAAATATCGTAGTTAGCATGTAGATTAAGTTAGGAATGGGAGGTGATCCCATTAACTTAATCTGGGGCAATTGGGCCCTTGACATACCCAAATTGGGCCAAATGGATCAACCCATTTGGACCAGAATTCCTGCTAGGCAGTGGTACCGCCCAGGAGATAGTCTCCCAGGAAAGCTGGGCGGTGGAACCGCCCAAGTTAGGTGGTGGCACCGCCTGGGCTTAGTCTCCGAGCGAGACTGGGCGGTGCAACCACCCCTGTCAAGCGGTGGCACCGCCTAGAGGCTCAGTCTCCGAGCTGCCAAGTGGTTGTACCGCCCCATTCAGGAGGTAGTACCGCTAGGACCCCGGAAATCCGGGAAAAGATATTTTTGAGCTCCAAATTCAAACCAGTTTGGGGCCTATATATACCCCATCCTTTCCTGCATGAAAGGGCAACCAAAAGGCACCGAAAATCCAATCTTACTCTGTGATTTTTAGAGCTCAAAAGTGTTGTAAAGGCTAGAAGTTCTCCTCCCTCTTTTCTTCCAAGTTTTGATCTTTCAAGAGAGGAGAGAAAATTCTGTAAGGGTTGTCTCCTAAGCCCATCAAAAGGAGTGAAACTGTAAAAGGGTGGTTGGCCTTCGCCTATTGAAGGAAGGCCTCTAGTAGATGCCGGTACCCTCGTCAGAGGAGGAGGCTGAAAGTGGATGTAGGTCACGTTTGACCGAACTACTCTAAAATCTGGTTTGCAATTACATTTTGTTCTTTATCTTAACTGCATACTGCCTTCCTTACTTTACTTTAAATATGTTTTTGTAAGCTTTCCAAGTTATTATCTGCACAAAACGACTTTTACGTCGGAATCGGATTTCAACGTACGTACGCAGTTTTAAACATCGAAAGTTTTCCGCTGCATTAATTCACCCCCCCCCCCCCCCCCCCCTCTTAGTGCTCTTGATCCTAACAATTGATATCAGAGAGGGGTTAACTCTCAAACGGATTAAAACCTAAGAGAGATGGCATACGTCGGAAACCAAGAGGGCCACTCTATTGCACGTCCACCCATGTTCAATGGGACGGACTACACCTATTGGAAAACCCGAATGAGGATCTTCCTTATTTTAATAGATTTTGAACTTTGGAAGCTTGTCGAAAATGGATTTTCGAAGTCTTCTCTTCCAATGATCGATTGGAATGAATTGGAGAAGAAGACTTTCGCTCTTAATGTAAAGGCTATGAATGCCTTATTTCGTGCGCTTGATAAAAATGAGTTCAATCGTGTTTCGATTTGTGAAACCGCGTTTGGTATTTGGTATACACTCGAAGTGACTCACGAAAGCACAAGTAGAGTGAAAGAGTCAAAAATCAATCTTTTGATACATTCGTTTGAACTTTTCCGAATGAAACCGAGCGAGACTATTGGCGACATGTACACCCGTTTCACGGATGTCATCAATGGTCTAAAAGGACTTGACAAAAGCTTTTCGGATTTTGAGCTCATAAATAAGATTCTAAGATCCCTTCCTAAGAGTTGGGACCCTAAAGTCACTGCTATTTAAGAGGCTAAAGATTTAAACAACTTCCCTCTTGAAGAACTAATCGGGTCATTAATGACCTATGAAATGACTTGCAAGGCTCATGAAGAGCAAGAAGACATCCTTCCAAAGAATAAGAAGGATATGACACTTAGAACTTTAGATGACCACTTGAGAGAAAACTCAAGTGATGAGGACTGTGACGATGACTTGACACTTCTAACAAAGAAATTCAAAAAATTCATTAAGAAAAATAAGTTTAAAAATGGCACAAAAATTAAATTTGAACCCAAAAAGGACCAAGTAATTTGCTAGGAGTGCAAAAAGCTGGGACACTACAAAAGTGATTGTCCCCAAGCCAAGAAGAGAATATCAAAGAAGAAGGCGCTCAAAGCAACATGGGATGACTCGAGCGCGTCCGAAGAAGAGGAGTCCAACACCGAGCAAGTTGCTCATTACGCCTTAGTGGCCATCGGAGAGAAGGTAACAAATTTAATTGATGCAGATTTATCATTTGATGAATTATTAAATACCTTCCATGACTTATTTGATGAATGTAAAACAATTAGTAGAAAATATAAATTACTGAAAAATAAGCATGATAGTCTTGTAAGCAATTTTGATAAATTAAAAACTGAATATCATGATAGTTTAGTTCAATGTGAAAAATGCCATGATCTAGAAACTCTCCAAAAGGACATGATCCTTACAAATAAGGGCCACATTCCCAAAAGAAGTGGAATCAGATTTGTGAGAAGTCCTCACCAAAATCCAACCACCTTCATAAAAGGCCCTATCTTACATATTCGACACCAAAGTAAATGCAACTTTTGTTACAAACATGGACATAAAACGTATCATTGTCCATTCAAGAAAATTAGCCCGAACAAACTGATTTGGGTTCCTAAAGGAACCATGATAAACTCTATGCAACATAATAAACAATGTAGATCAATTTTTGAGGCACCCAAAAGTAAATGGGTACCTAAAAATTATCCTTTCTTGTAGAGATATACACCATCACAAGCTAGGAGTAAGAGATGGTACCTTAATAGTGGATGCTCAAGGCATATGACTAGAGATCCATCTCAATTCTATAAGCTCATTAGCATAGATGAAGGCTATGTCACCTTCGGAGACAACAACAAGGGTAAAATCATTGGCAAAGGAACCATAGGTAACAAATCCAACTTCCTTATTGAAGATGTTTTGTTAGTTAATGGTTTAAAACATAACCTCTTGAGTATTAGTCAATTATGTGATAAAGGATATATCGTCAAATTCGAATCTAATGCTTGCATCATTGAAAAACCACATAAAAACACATCTATGATTGTATTAAAACAGAATAACGTATACACCATTGACATCAATGATCTTTGCAATGAAATGTGTTTCTCGGTTTTGAATGAGGATGCTTGGCTTTGGCATAGGAGATTAGGTCATGCTAGCATGAAACTAATCACTCAAATATTATCCAAAGAACTTGTACGAGGAATTCCTCATATCAAGTTCATCAAAGATAATGTGTGTGATGCTTGTCAATTAAGAAAACAAATTAAGGGTAGTTTCAAATCTAAGAATCAAATAAGCACCTCTAGGCCCTTACAATTGATCCATATGGACTTGTTCGGACCAATCTCTACATCAAGCCTAGGAGGTAGCAAATATGCCATCGTCATTGTAGATGACTATAGTAGATACACATGGACTTATTTCTTGAAACATAAAAATGAATGCTTTAGATATTTCACCAAGTTTTGTAAACTTGTTCAAAATGAAAAGGGTTTTATGATTTCATCAATTCGAAGTAATCACGGTGGTGAATTTTAAAACCATGATTTCCAAGAATTTTGTGAATCTAATGGATACAACCATAACTTCTCTACTCCAAGAAATCCTCGACAAAATGGAGTAGTAGAAAGAAAGAATATAAATTTATAAGAAATGACAAGAACCATATTGAATGAACATAGCCTACCCAAATATTTTTGGGTCGAAGCCGTAAACACTACATGCTATATTTTGAATAGAGTTCTAGTAAGACCCTTACTTACCAAAACTCCCTATGAGTTGTGAAATAATAAAAAACTCAATGTTTCATATTTTAAAGTTTTTGGGTGTAAGTTTTTTATTTTGAATGAAAAAGATGCCTTAGGAAAATTTGATGCTAAATCCGATGAAGAAATTTTTCTTGGTTATTCTTCGGTTTCTAAAGATTTTCGTATCTTCAATAAAAGAACTTTAATTATAGAAGAATCCATTCATGTTATTTTCAATGAGATTTCCAAAATCAAGAAAAATGATTTTGATGATGATGTTAATTTTGATTCTTTGAATTTAAATGAAACCCCTTCTCCAACTAGCAACTTGGATGCATCCACTTCCGAAACACCCTTACCCAAGGATTGGAAGTATGTAGATGCTCATCCTAAGGAGCTAATCCTAGGTGACACATCTAAGGGGGTTCAAACACGTTCTTCTATTAAAAATTTTTGTGCCACTGCTTTTCTCTCCCAAATTGAACCTAAATGTATTGACGAAGCCATGAAAGATGATTCATGGATTATCGTAATGCAAGATGAGTTAAATCAATTTGAGAGAAATAAGGTGTGGAAGCTTGTTCCTAGGCCAAATGACCATTTAGTTATTGATACTAAATGGGTCTTTAGAAATAAGCAAGATGAATCTGGTATCGTGGTTAGAAACAAGGCTAGATTAGTGGCCAAAGGTTTCAACCAAGAAGAAGATATCGATTACGAAGAAACCTTCACTCCTGTGGCTAGATTAGATGCCATAAGGATGCTTCTTGCCTATACTAGTAATAATAATTTTAAGTTGTTTCAAATGGATGTTAAAAGCGCTTTTCTTAATGGCTTTATTTCTGAAGAAGTTTATGTTGAACAACCTCCCGGATTTGAAAATAATAGCCTCCCTAATCATGTATTTAAATTAACTAAAGCTCTTTATGGTTTAAAACAAGCCCTAAGGGCTTGGTATGATAGACTTAGTACTTTTCTTATTGAAAATAATTTCACAAAAGGCAAGGTCGATACTACATTGTTTATCAAAAATTTTGAAAATAATTTTCTCATTGTTTAGATTTATATTGATGATATTATCTTCGGTTCTACGAATGAATCTCTTTGTGAATCTTTTGCTGAAACCATGAGTCTTGAATTTGAAATGAGTTTGATGGGAGAATTAACCTTTTTCTTAGGCTTACAAATTAAGCAACTAAGCAATGACATCTTTATTAGTCAAACTAAATATGCCTTAGATCTGCTAAAATGATTTAATATGAATAGCTCAAAAGCTATTAACACTCCTATGAGCACCTCCACTAAGTTAGAAGTTGATGAAAGTGGAGAAAGCTTCAATCTAAAAACTTATAGGGGTATGATATGAAGTTTACTTTACCTCACTGCAACTAGACCAGATATCATGTTCAGTGTAGGACTTTGTGCTAGGTTTTAATCGAACCCTAAGATATCTCATCTTAAAGCGGTTAAAAGAAAACTTAGATATCTTAAAGGTACCACAAATCTAAGATTATGGTATCCAAAATCCGAGAATTTTGTGTTAAATGCGTATGCTGATGCGGATTTTGCTGGGTGTAGATTAGATAGAAAAAGCACATCAAGATCATGTCAATTTTTGGGACATTCCCTTGTTTCCTGGTCATCTAAGAAACAAAATTTGATTGCACTATCAATAACCGAAGCTGAGTATATTGCAGCTAGAGCATGCTGTGCACAAGTTATGTGGATAAAAAACACCTTAGAAGATTATAAAGTCCATCTTAAAAACATTCTCATTAAATGTGATACCACAAGTGCAATATGTTTAATAAGGAATCTTATTCAACACTCAAAAATAAAATATATTGATATTAGACATCACTTTATACGAGATCATGTCACTAATCATGATGTAATCATAGAGTTCATTAATACTAAGCATCAACTAGCTGATATTTTTATAAAACCTTTAAGTGAAGAATAATTTGATTTCATTAGAAGAGAATTAGGAATGTTAATATGTCCGAATGCATAAACTTGTTAAGATTATTTTTCAGATTTTTTTTAAATCACTTAATTGCCATGATGATTTTACACAATTACATGCCTTAATTACATGTTAGAAATTATGTGTTTTGAATACAAAGATTTCCATGATAATAAGCATGTTTTATCTTCATAATTGAATTAGAAAATCTATAGCAAAACCTCATTCGAATGTATGAAAGTGTTCAATTTCATTTTCGGATCTTCTTGATCCTCCTAACAATCAGATTTTCTCGATACATTATTCTCTTCTGGACTTAATAAACATATGTCATATCGAGTTTTTGGATTCACATAATTGATTTTTGACATATGGAATCAACTAGCAAATGCATCTCTCATAGATTTATCATGTAAAAAATATCTTTCGAGAAATGGATTTGATGATTCCTTCTTATATCTTTTGAGAAATAGTTTTACGTGCAAGGATTTGATTCACATACATATCTTAATCCTTGCAAGAATAAAGCGTGCTTTAATATCTTATCAATTTTAACTTCATTCGAGTAAGCTCTCAAATGACTTTCCTCCTTTATGCAAAAAGATAATAACAAATAAAAAGAAAGAAGTAATGAAAGCTATCTTTATGTCATGTTTTTTTGAGATGTTTGTATCCTATCACTCTTTGTAGAAAAAGGACATGAACCTATTTATGGCATCACACTTACATTTAAAATTTGCTTATATCGTTCTCATTTTTGTTGATGACAAAGGGAGAGAAATATATTAATTGATACTATGAGTGCCATATTTGAATGAGAAATATATGAATTGATGCTATGAGTGCCCATATTTGAATTTAATGCTATATAAATTGATACTATGAGTGCCATATTTGAATGTGAATTATGTTAAGGTATCAAAAGCTTACATCGAAATATATGATAAATTACTGATAGAATTGCTATGATTGCCATATTTGCACTATGTTATTGCCATATTTGCACTATATTATTGCCATATTTGCATTATGATAAGATATCAAGAACTTACATCGCAGATTTACATGTTGATATCTTACCATATGATGAATTGCTACAATTGCTATCTTTCACATTTGAAATGTAAAACCTGAAAATGGATGTCAAGCATTGGCATCATTTTCAGAGAAAGACATTATGATAGGAATCATGTTGGGAGTATTGATAAGGATAAATAATCTTAACTTATCAATATATCTCTTGAATTCAAAGGCTTTGAATTCAAGAATGACTTATCTCAAGTATGGCATATAGATAGGGGGAGTTAAGATTAACTCCATTATCAATTGATTATCATCATAAAAAAGAAGGAGATTGTTGAATCTCGGATTTTGATGATGAAGTCAATTGTCATTAGTTATCTAATCCATATGTTGAGATAAGTGTGCAGGATTAACTACGATGGAAGTAAGACATGTAGTAGGAGTTGCGTCAGAGTCAAGACCATGATCACGTTGGGGGTTCGAGAGTTCGACGGAAGTCCAGACGATCATCGGAGGTTCTGCGGAAACAAATCCGAAAAGTCCAGGAGCTTGCCAAAGAAGCTTATCGGAACTCGCCAAGTGGATCGTCGCAGGTTTAGGAGTTTGCCGGAAGTCCGCCGGATCATCGCCGAAGGTTCGTCGGATGTTCACCGGAAGTTCGCTGGAAGAAGCGATTGACGCACCGGAGCAAGTTGCAGTAAATGTCTTAAGAAATATCATAGTTAGCATGTAGATTAAGTTAGGAATGAGAGGTGATCCCATTAACTTAATCTGGGGGCAATTGGGCCCTTGACAGACCCAAATTGGGCCGAATGGATTAACCCATTCGGACTAGAATTCCTGCCAAGCGGTGGCACCGCCTAGGAGATAGTCTCCCAGGAAAGCTGGGCGGTGCAACCGCCCAAGTTAGGCGCTGACATCGCCTGGGCTCAGTCTCTGAGCGAGACTGGGCGGGGCAACCGCCCCTGTCAGGCGGTGGCACTGCCCAGAGGCTCAGTCTCCGAGCTGCCAGGAGGTTGTACCGCCCCAGTCAAGAGGTAGTACCGCCAGGACCCCGAAAATCCGAGAAAAGACATTTTTGAGCTCTAAATTTAAACTAGTTTGGGGCCTATATATACCCCACCCTTTCCTGCATGAAAGGGCAACCAAAAGGCACCGAAAATCTAATCTTACTATGTGATTTTTAGAGCTCAAAAGTGTTGTAAAGGCTAGAAGTTCTTCTCCCTCTTTTTTTCCAAGTTTTGATCTTTCAAGAGAGGAGAGAAAATTCTGTAAGGGTTGTCTCCTAAGCCCGTTAAAAGGAGTGAAACTATAAATGGGTGGTTGGCCTTCGCCTATTGAAGGAAGGCCTTTAGTAGATGCTGGTGACCTCGTCGGAGGAGGAAGCTGAAAGTGGATGTAGGTCACGTTTGGCCGAACCACTCTAAAATCTAGTTTGTAATTACATTCTGTTCTTTATCTTAACTGCAAACTGCCTTCCTTACTTTATTTCAAATATATTTCCATAAGCTTTCCAAGTTATTATCTGCAAGAAACGACTTTTACGTCAGAATCGGATTTCAACGTACGAACGTAGTTTTAAACATCGAAAGTTTTCCGCTGCACTAATTCACCCCCCCCCTCTTAGGGCTCTTGATCCTAACACCCCTATTAAAGAGGTGAAGAGGCCGACTAGGGTTACGAGGTTATTTCTTAGAGAAGAATTAGGAGTTGTAAAGGAATAGGAGTCTTGAGTAGGAGTCCTATTAGAAGTTGGTTAGAAGTAAGAGTCTTGAGTAAGAGTCCTATTAGGAGTTAGGGTTTAGAAGCCCTATAAATAGCCATGTATTCCTCTTCTTTTCATAAGCAATAGCTGAATCTTTTTTGCAGCCTTTAAGCAGCAACTTGGAGGGAGGAACCCCTATAGAGTTGTAAGGAGGCCGATCCCCTAAAGAGATCAACCCCAAGTTTAGAATCTGGAAGGGTTCTAACACCTGGTATCAGAGCAGCATTCTTAGCATCTCACTGCCCTTCCATAGCCATCCATCAGCCCTCCACAACTGCCCCAAGCAATTCCCACAATTTCTTAAAAGATCATCGCCAAATTCTGTTGTCATCTCCACCACCGCAGATCATCCTTTGATCTCCCCGTGAATTATAACATGTTCTAGTTTCCTACCTTACTGCTGCTGCAATTTAGTTATCCTTATTCGAAAATCCAAAAAAAATGTTCCTATATTGCTGCATAAACTTTTCGTCACAAAGTTTTCATCTCTACGACGAAAGATATATTGCAGAATTCCAGCCGCATAGCACCGTCTGTTTGATCTTGCTACTATATTTTTCTATCCAAATTTCTACAAATTTTTATGATATCTTTGACACTTCCTAACAGCAGATTTTCCTTTAGTTTTATCAAAAAATTCTTAATATAAACCATTGATCTTTTATGTCTAATCTGCTATACTTGAAAATCTGCACTATAAAATTTCAGCCGTATAGCACTATTTTTTTGATCTTGATACAATATTTTTTCTGTCCAAATCTTTATGAAATTTTTATAATAGATTTGAAACTTCCTAATAGTATATTTCCCTTTAGTTTCGTCAAAAAATTTTCAATATAAACTACTGATCTTTTATGTCTAATATGCTACACTTGAAAATCTGTGCTGCAGAAAATTTCAGCCGCATATTGTTGCCTTAACCCATCTATTTGCAATCTTTTTTAAATAAAATTTCTTATACACTTCATAGATCATCTTAGCTTCCATCTAAGATTAATCTATTGAGGAATTCATCTCTAAAAACGATTTTATGTTGCTGTAAATTTTTGTCGTAAGCCACTGAAATTTTTCGACAAGAATTCTGCTATCGCAACTTGCATCAATATTCTTGCTATTACTGCCGAAATTTTCTTGATTAAATTGGACATCATTTCTGTCATATAAACTGAGATATTGCTGTCAATTCCCTCCTCAAATCTCTCAAGTTTTTAGTGAAAATTTCATCAAGAAACCACTGTTTCTTCGACGGTAATTCTGCTCTTACAAGACAACACAATTCTGCAGCAAACTTCCACTGATTTCTATCAAATCTTTGCTGCCATCTACTACAGATCTAAACTTTATCCACAGTCCTAAAACTCTACTAAACCACATCCTCAAACTGCACCCAAAATAGCAACAAAACAAGCCTAAATCGCAGCCTACATCCACCAATCTACCAACCCTTTCGATCATCACTTCTCTCAACCTATACATATCTTTAACCCAACAACAAAAGAGAGATCTTAATATCACAGATTTGGAGGCATATACTATAACATCTAAGGAGGCAATCAATGCTAAATTCGAAGCATTGGAGATGTGAATGGAGGATAAGATTCAGACTCTCTTTACCGAACTCAGTTTGGGTCGACCACTAAGCCCGAAGAAATCACATCAAGGAGAGAGCTCTAACTAATTGCACCAAGCCCAAAGAGATGACTTCCAAGAGAGGGGAGGCTCTATGAATGATCCCAACTATCCATGCATGAGGGTGGACTTCCCTAGATGGAAAGAAGGAGACCCGATTGGTTGGATCTCACGCGTGGAGCGATATTTTCGGTACCACAAAATCACAGATGCATTTATGATGAAAATTACGGCTATACATCTTGAAGGGGATGTCATAAAATGGTTTGATTGATTTAAACACACTCATGGAATCCTCTCATGGTGACAATTCAAAGAAGGACTGCTGATGAACTTCGGACCAACCGATTACGAGAACATTGACGGATAACTAACAAAGATCTGACAAACCTCCACCATTCAAGAGTACCAAACCAGGTTTGAAAGGTTATCTAATCAAACTTATGATTGGTCTCAAAAACAGCTATTGGGGACCTTCATTGAGGGCTTGAAGTTGGAGATCCGGGGAGAAGTTAAAGCGGGACAACCGTACACGCTTATGGCAACCATCTCTTTCGCATGACATCAGGAGGAGCGATTGAACCATGAAGCTCGGAGGACTAGGGTCACTCCTCAACCAGCAATATCAAAGCCCTCAACCCCCCCTACTATCAACCAAGTCCCTACACTAAAAAGTTTGACAATAGAAGAACTTCGGGAGCGATCTACGAAGGGGTTATATTGGCATTGCGATGAGCCGTGGAGCTGTGAGCATCGCTGTAGTAAAGGGAGACTTCTTATGATTAAACCAATAGAAGAAGAGATCATTGAATATACAGAAGAGAGCCTTGAACATGAAGAAGAAGATGCAGAAGAAGAGCCACAACCGACCGAAGTTACGGTACATGCACTAACCGGCTACTCAAACCCGCAAATGATGAAAGTTGGAGGCCTTCTCAAACAACAACCGATCACTATTCTCATTAACACGGGCAATACTAATAACTTCCTAAACAGTAAGGTTGCTGTTCGAATGGCCTTACCTATCAAGAATTGCATCAGGTTTGACGTTAAGGTTGCCGACGGATGGATTTTGAAGTATGATCGTAGGCACCCGTGAGTGAAACTGTTGCTGTAGGACTAAGAGATAATTGCATATTTCTTCCTCCTCCCTCTTGATGATCATGAGGCCATGCTCAGAATTAAATGGTTGATGACATTAAGTGATGTTTCTTAGAATTTTATGCAACTAATTATGAAATTTTACAGTAAGGAGAAACAGGTGATACTGCATGGGAAACGTGGGGGCGACGTAACGACGATTTGCACACGATAAATGGAGAAGGTTTTGCATAGAGCATGCAGCAGCTTTTTGGTACAACTTGAGCAGCAAACTAAGAGAGAGCCAATAGAATTTGAAGATCTAAACCTACTTCCTTTGCTTGCTGAATTTTCAGATATATTTGATGAATCGCACAACCTATCTCTTACCTGTCGGCATGATCATTATATAACGATTCTTCCAAGCAAACCTCTAGTACTCAGCCATATCAGTATTTACATCTCCAAAAGGATGAAATAGAAAGGATTGTAAAAGAGATGCTCAAAACAGGAGTTATTCGGTCAAGTTGCAGCCTCTACTCTTCACCGGTGCTACTTGTATGCAAGAAGGACAGAACATGATGAATATGGGTTGATTACCGAGCTCTTAATGGCATAACCATCAATGATAAATACCCTATTCTAGTAGTAGATGAATTGCTAGATGAAAGGGAGCACAAATCTTCACAAAGCTGGACTTTCATCCGGGTATCATCAAATACGAGTGTGTGAAAAAGACATACCAAAAATCATCTTTCGAACACATAACGACCACTATGAATTTTTGATTTCTTCAACAAAAGGTAGAATATCTTAGGCATATCATATTAGAGGAAGGTGATATGGTGGACCTCTCCAAAATAGAAGCAATGCAGAACTGGCCAACCCCGAAGAACATAAAATTGCTACGTGGCTTTCTCGGTTTAACAGGCTACAACCGTAAGTTGATGAAAAATTATGGAAAGATCAGTACACCACTCACTTCTCTACTAAAAAATAATACCTTCCAATGGTTGGACAAAGCCTCCGCTGCCTTCAACAAACTTAAGGTAGCCATGATGACGATGCTAGTGCTAGCACTACCATATTTCAGTCAACCCTATCATTGAGGTCAATGTAACTAGAGTTGGAATTGGAGACGTTCTCATGCAAGATGGTCGACCACTCACATACACTAGCAAGGTATTGTCTCTCTCCCATCAAAACATGTCAACATATGATAAGGAGATGCTCGCCGTTATGCATGCAGCAACGAGGTGGAGATCGTACTTGATCGGGCGATGCTTTCAAATCAAGACCGACCATAAAAGCCTAAAATATTTCTTGGAGCAAAAGATATCTTCCCCCACATAGCAAAAATGGGTAATAAAACTTCTTGGATTTGATTATGAAATAACTTACAAAATGGGGAAAGAGAATGTTATTGCAGATGCGCTTTCGTGGCTACCCGGGCAAGCTAAATTTTCGACCGATTCACTTCCGACCAACGACTTCCTTAAAGATATTAAGATGGAATGACAGGAAGATTCGGAGACTAGTAAGATCATAAAAAAATTAAAGGAAGCACCAAGCTCCGTGGCTCATTACAATTGGGACTCAAAAGAATTACACAATAAGGGGCGCATTGTGCTTGTGACAAATTCTACTTACATCTTCACGAGCAGATTTTAGATAAAGCTATTCCATATACATGGTACTAAATTAAAAAGGAGTACGACATATTACCCACAAATCGATGGCTAGACAAAAGTTGTAAATAGGTACTTAGAGACAGTCAAAGCCACCTACCAAATATGACTACCCAAGGAGAACTCCAGACCCAACCAAGTGCCATTATTGATCGACGGATCGTGACTCGACGACGACAACCCACTACTAAAGTGCTAATACAGTGGGTGAACCTACCAACAGAAGATGCCACTTGAGAGAACTATGACAACTTGAAGATTAAATTCCCTGAATTCATGAATCGTCAGCCTCGAGGACAAGGCTGATTTAAAGAGGGCGAGTCTGTTAGGACTCTAGCTAGGAGAGTCCTAATTGAGAGGAACATTTATGTAAAACCTACATAAGCCAACCCCTATTAAAGAGGTGAAGAGGCCGTCTAGAGTTAGGAGGTTGTTTCTTAGAAAAGAATTAGGAGTTGTAAAGGAATAGGAGTCTTGAGTAGGAGTCCTATTAGGAGTTGGTTAGAAGTAAGAGTCTTGAGTAGGAGTCTTATTAGGAGTTAGGGTTTAGAATCCCTATAAATAGCCATGTATTCCTCCTCTTTTCATAAGCAATAGATGAATCTTTTTTGTAGCCTTTGAGTAGTAACATGGAGGGAGGAACCCTTATAGAGTCCCAAGGAGGCTGATCCCCTAAAGAGATCAACTCTAAGTTTAGAATCTGCAAGGGTTCTAACACAATATGGTCGACCAGTCTTTGTGATTCCAAAGTATGTAATTGGCTCGGCCAAGATAGATCAAGTCGACCAAGAATTGATTGACAAGGATAAACTCCTACAACTGTTAAAGGATAATCTCTCTACCGCTCAAGTCAGAATGAAGTAGCAAGCCGACATACGATGAAGCGAAAGAGAATTTTTAGTAGGAGATTGAGTTTATCTTCGCCTACAGCCATACAAGCAACTCTCCATCAACACTCGAGCCTCCATGAAGCTATGCCCACATTTTTATGGGCCCTATCAGATCACAAAATGTATTTGAGCCATGGCGTATAGACTTAAATTGCCTGAGGATGCCAAAATTCACCCTGTCTTCCACGTGTCATGCTTGAAGCCCAAGTTGAGAGAACACGAGTCGCCCTAGATCTAACTGCCTAACACCACTGAGGATGGAGTTATTTAAGCCCAACCACAAGCCATCCTCGACCGTAGGATCGTGATGCATCGCCGACGTCCCTCTATTGAAGTACTAATGTATTGGAATAATTTACCACTTGAAGACACCACATAGGAATCATATGAGGAGCTGAAGACCCGATTCCCTGAGTTCATGGAATCTCAATCTCAAGGACAAGGCTGATTTGAAGAGGGCGGCGGGTCTATTAGGACTCTAGCTAGGAGAGTCCTAATAGAGAGGGGCATTCATATTAAACTACCTAGCCGACCC
This sequence comes from Musa acuminata AAA Group, assembly GCF_036884655.1. NCBI lineage: Eukaryota > Viridiplantae > Streptophyta > Magnoliopsida > Zingiberales > Musaceae > Musa > Musa acuminata. The sequence continues at coordinate 15,696,459 of NC_088338.1, forward strand.
CCATTAAAGAGGTGAAGAGGTCGGCTAGGGTTAGAAAGTTATTTCTTAGAAAAACATTAGGAGTTGTAAAGGAATAGGAGTCTTGTATAGGAGTCATATTAGGAGAGGAGTTGTAATGGAATAGGAGTCCTATTAAGAGTTAGGGTTTAGAAGCCCTATAAATAGCCATATATTCATCCTCTTTTGATAAGTAATAGATAAATCTTTTCTATAGCCTTTGAGCAGCAATTTGGAGGAAGGAACCCCTATAGAGTTCTAAGGAGGCTGATCCCCTAAAGAGATCAACCCCAAGCTTAGAATCTGCAAGGGTTCTAATAATTTATAGCCTTGAAGTTTCCGATCTAACACAACTGGCTATCGGGAGTGACAACCAACTTTATGAAGACTATTGAGTGTCGATAGAGGATCATTCACTCTCGGTATCATGATAGGTATATCCCATATGTTCTTGTTCAAACAAATCCCAGGCCAAGGTCCTTTGGATTGAGAGAGAAGAAGTTCTCTGAGATAATTGATTAGAGCGAGACTCGAGTAGAAACTATATGGGTCTGACAGCACCATACCCGATATATGATCTTTGGGATATTAAATGGATGAGTGACTATAGGCACACGGTAACTAAAGGCAAATAGGTCCAAAGCATTGGATTCTCCTGTATCATCTAGGGACTGTGATGTAGTTGCCTAGTACATCGATAGTCGATGAGTCGAGTGACTTATTATGGATATAATAATTCACCGGGTCAGAAGGAGTTTTGATAGGTATGACTCACAACTAGCTCGATATTGGGCCTAGAGGGTCACACACATATGATAGACATTGTGATGAGTAGAGGTTCAGATATAAGATATCCAATAGAGCTCCTATCTTATTGGATATCCAATAAGCACCTAAATTATTGGATTAAATGAATGAGATCCAATAAGAGCCAATGAGAGATTATTGGATAGAGATCCACTAATCTAAGAGGCTTAGGTCGTTGGATGGTGATCCAATACCCAATAGGGTACGATCCATTAGGGTTAAGTTGACAGGGGACCTCTATAAATAGGAGGGAACCAAAGGCTCATAGGATAGAGTTTTCTTGGTTGACACCTCCTATTCTCCTCTCCCATTCTCCTCCTAAGATAGCAGGCCCAGAGATTTGAGGAGCATCGTCACAACTTTGCTGTGTGGATCACTGCTAAAGAGGAGGACGCATTACCTCCTTCATCCTCTCCTACAGATCTGCAAGGATTTAGTGACATACGATCTCCCTAAGTAAAACACAATCTGTCATATACATAGTTTTCGGTTTTATGGATTTTATGCACTAATCTTCGCACCACAATCTTTTATATAGTGGTATCAGAGCTAGGTTGTTCGTGCAAAAGATTAGTTTTGAACTACGTGTGTTGTATTTTAGGAAGATTTTTGTCATCAAAATCGTTGATGCAAAAGGTGAGAGAGGGTAGCAACTATTGTTTCCCTCGTAGATTGGCCAATGGCTGCTTGCAGCCTTGGCCGAGGCTTGGCCACCTACGTGCAGATGGCCGATAGGCAACGGCCGATCGATTGCGGCCAACAGCATGTGGGCCACAAGCAGGTAGCCACGGGGGCAGCGGCGCCTGTGGGTGCTACGCCCATGAGTAGAGGCACCGCGGGGGTAGTGGCACTTACGGGTGTTGCACCCATGAGTAGAGGCACCCGCGGGGTGGCGGTGCCCACAGGGGCATCCACCTACAGGGGCGACGCCATCCGCGAGCAAGGGCGCGCCCCCCCCCCCTATTGGCTGTTGAATCTCATATTTTTGATGATGAAACCACTTGATATGTGTTTATAATTTAAACTGCAATTTTAGTGATGTAGGTCTACTCGATCAGGATTAGACAGTTAAGGCAGGAGGAATTGACGTTGCGCCGGAGGAGATCACATTAAGATATTGGACGGCAGAAGGCTTCGGACGTCGGGCATCGGGCCAAGGAGAGCGAAATTGCGCCAAGGATATCGGGGTTACAGAGGTCAACTGCCGATTGGGCAACAAGCCGCAAGAGAGGACGATGCATCGAAGAATCGGACGAAGCGCCAACCAATGACGTGCCGGGCAACAGAATGTCAATTCGCTTTGTAATAATTGTCTAGATCGGAGTAGAGTTTTGGCTTGTGTGTGCAGGATTAACTACGATAACGATGAAGACATAAAGTGAAATAAAGTATCAGAGTCAAGCGCGAAGGATTTGTTGCGAGTTCGAGAGTTCGACGGAAGTCCGAAGGTTCGTCGGGAATGCTGCCGGAACTAGCCGAGAATGAGTAGGGAGCTTGCCGAAGGATTTTTCGGAAGCTCACCAGAAGGTTCGTTGGACGTTCGCGGAGCTCACCGAGAAAGATCGGAGCTTGCCGAAGAAGCTCGTTGGAACTCGCCAAGATCAAATCGTGAAGTCTAGGAGCTTGCCAGGAGTCCGCAGAATGGTTTCCGAGAGTTTATCGAAAGACCGTCAGAAGTTTGTCGGAAGCTCGCTGGAAGAAGTCTTGACTTACGGACTTTGTAATAGCTTATATCTTTAAATTCGTAGTTAGCACATTAATTAGGGTTAGAATTAGGTGTTAATCCTATAACCCAAGTAGGGGCCAATTGGGCCCGAGTTCGAACTGGTTTGGGCCAAGTTTGGAGCCCAACCAGTGAGCTGAATTGGCCTAGGCGGTGGCACCGCCCAGCACCCGAGAGCTGGGCGGTGGCACCGCTTGGCTGGGCGATGGCACCGCCAATCCACTGTCAGTGTTAGAAACTGACAGGCGGTGGTACCGCCAGCACTGGGAACCAAAGATAATTCAAATTTTGGAGCCCAAATTTGAATCCTCTTGAGGCCTATAAATACCCCTCAAATCTCAGCTGAGACAACAACCTTTTGAGAAGCTAGAAGTTGAGAAAAGCTTTAGGAAAAGTCTTGTTTTCAATAGCTTGAGTGTTCACCTCCTTTCTTTTCATTGAAATCTTTGTAAAAGGGTGAACCACTTGTAAGAGGTTGTAAGAGGGGTGTAAGAAGGAGGTTGATCTTCGCCTAGTAAAGGAAGATCATTAGTGGATGCTGGTGGCCACGACGGAAGAGGAATCAGAGGAGTGGATGTAGGTCACGATTGACCGAACCACTATAAACTACCGTCTTCTCTGGTTTGCATTTATCTTATTGTCATTTATATTACTGCAAACCATCTTCATTTTGATGCTCTGCTTCTTTGTCTCCTTCTTACATTTGGCTTCAAGTTAAAACGCAATCGAAACGGTTTCAAATAAAACATTGCTCTTATCGTACGAAGTTTCCGTAAGTGTTTAAATCTTTGAAAGTTTATCATACTTTACCGTTGCACTAATTCACCCGCCCCTCTTAGTGTCGCTCCAGTTCTAACAATTGGTATCAGAGCCCGGTATTTCTCATTTCGGATTTACACCCGAGAAAAATGGCTCTTCATGGCTTTCAAGAGGGCTTATCGATTTTTCGTCCACCGTTGTTTAACGGATTGGACTACACTTATTGGAAAACTCGAATGAGAGTATTCTTGATTTCTATGAATTTGGATTTGTGGAATATCGTTGAAAATGGTTTTCAACTTCCCTCTAAACCGATGAACGAATGGTCGGATTTGGAGAAGAAGTATTTTTCTTTAAACGCAAAGGCTATGAATGCCTTATTTTACGCTTTGGACAAAAATGAGTTCAATCGGGTTTCTTTGTGCGAAACGACTTTCAACATATGGCACACTCTTGAAATCACACACGAAGGCACTTCTAGAGTCAAAGATTCGAAAATCAACATTTTAATGCATGATTTCGAGCTTTTTCGAATGAAGCCGAGCGAAACCATTGTTGACATGTACACCCGTTTTACGGATATCGTCAATGGTTTACAAGCTCTTGGCAAATGTTTCTCGAATTTTGAACTTGTTAGTAAAGTTTTACGATCACTTTCTAAAGCTTGGGAATCAAAAGTAACGGCAATACAAGAAACAAAAGATTTAAATATTTTTCCACTTGAAGAACTTATCAGCTCATTGATGACATATGAAATGGTGCGCAATGCACATGATGAACACAATGAACAATTGAACCACCTTCCAAAGAATAGGAAGGATTTGGAACTCCAGACAAATGAATACCACTTGAGCGATGACTCAAGTGATGAGGACAATGATGAACTTGAACTTCGAACACTAACTCTTAATAAGTTCATTAAACAAAAATCTAAAATAAACAATGAACTTGAACGGAGTAAGAGGCCAAAGAAGAGGAAGGCAACCAAGGATGAATCAAAAACTTCCAAAGGTGAAACGACGAATTGGGCTTTGATGGGCTACGACTACAAGGTAAGTAACTCAACTCTCTTGAATTATTTTGAAATTACTTGAAGTGTTTCATGAGTGCTTAATTTAGAATAGGAAATAAAAAATTATTTTTCAAAAATTATATCATGTTTTTCTTTTTAGCATCTTTGAAAAATTAAAAAATTTGATCATGAAAAGTATATTGCTAAGGTTTCATGCATGTTATGTTTTTGAAATATTGAATGATGTATGCAACATTATGGATGATAGTTATATGATATGTGATAATGCTTAGGATTAATCCATGCATGTGTATTTTGATGATTTTATGTCATGTATGAGTTTTTGAAGTAAATGTTGATTTGATACTCTTATTTTGGATTAACATGTTTTTGGTTTAATCATGTTTTTGGTTTAATTATGTTTATGACGAATTAAGATGACATTCTCATGACATATTAAGATGACATAGTGCATGTACATATATGTATGAATTTCTTGATAGTCTTTTGATGATAGATGTGATATCATGATGTTTTATTTTTGATATGTTTGGTCTTGACGGCTTTATGACGAAACTTATGTTTTGATTTTAAATGATGATACATGTTTTCACAAAAAGACTTGAACACCCTCACATGAAATCAATTATATGAAATGGAAATGAATTTTATATCCTATTGAGATTAATGAATTTAGTTTACCAATCTTGTGAATCTCATGAAAATAAACATGATGAATATTTTGAAAATAAATGAGTGTATCATGCATTTGGTCTTAATGATTTCTCTTGAACATACTTTTTGAAATCATACTTGATGATGAATATCAAGATATTAAAAGGATGTTATCATGGAATCATGCTTGATAACTTATTTTACGAAATTTACCTTTCTATCTTGAATGTTGACATTTTTTTAAAAAGCAAAGACATGCTCATAAGAAGCAAATAACATGAATAGAAATTTATAAAAATGAAATGTAATCCTCTATCTTATTGATTTTTCAATAAATCTATGCTTGTCATATATGAATTTATTGAATCTAATTTTGAGGATGATTTCAGATTTGACAAATGCTTGATTCGTATTTACGACATAAGATACATTTTAAATATGAATCATGCTTCAATCATGTTAAATGCTTCAATCATTTTCTATCTATAGAGTTCTCGATTTTGATGAAATACAAATGATAAATTCATTTATGATATCTTGTAAATCACTTGAATTATGAATGAGTTTTTTTTTTATGATGTGTTAAAAGAATCACTTAAAAAGAAAATGCTTTTCCCATCTTATCGAGATTAATGATTTCATGATATTGTCTGAATCTCGAAATTGATTTTGATGAAATAGTAATAACATGTTATGAATCTCAAAAATGATAATTTGATTATGATTTTTTTTTTTTTTGTGTAACTTGTCTTTTGATTTCTCAGAATTCAATGAAGTGTCATATTTATATCTTGATACATGGAATATTTTAAAATGTGATCTTGATAAGAATGTTTCAAGTTGCTCTTTGTGCTATATCTTTTCAAATGAATCATGAGCCTTGATATCATATATTTCATAATATAGAAATAACAAGATATCTTTGCCTTGTATGTCTTGTGTGATGATTGTACATCAATTTGCTTTATTATGAATTATATGAATCTTGATCGTGAACTTGTTAAGAAGAATTTTAATGAACCATGAATCATATCTTTGGTATTTACGAATTGATCCTTATTGATATCTTTCATGAATTCTTTGCATATTTGGCTTGTTGAATGGTTGAAATTTTTAGCCATTGAGTTCTCCCTTCTTTTCGATAATGATAAAGGGGGAGTTAGTTTACTAGCCTGCATATTTCAAAGGAAGAAAAATTTGCTAGCTTGATCATTTCATTGAAAGAACTTGCTATCATGAACACTACCAATGAATTATAAATCTTGCAATATAAAGAGAAGCAAAGAATTGCTATTTCGAAAGAAGCAAAAAATGCAAAACTTAGAAAACTTGCAATATAATTGCTCTTGCCATGCTTTGTATCAAAAATAGGTTGATATCCTTAAAAGCATCGCATTAAAGTTTTTAGTGTATCGCAATGTATCACATGTATCACAAATTGAAATTTTTGAGACTATTATCATATCATGTTTAACAATTGATATCTTTCATTGATATGATAAATTATCATCTCATGATATATCGCATAATTATATCATGCTTTGCGATTGTATCATGTGACCTTTGCTGAATTTTAACATTGATATCCTTTATGACATGATTTCTTTGCATTATTGTCTTGTATACTTCATGTGATAATATGAATACATGAAACACTTATGATATGATTTTTATACAATTCCGTGTATTCATAAAATATTTATCTCATCACCCAATAACTCTTCTTGATATTCCTTATGAGATGAAATGAAATAATGCATGAAATACAAATGAGAAGTCAATGATCATGCATGATAGGTTATAATGAATTTTGACATTTAGATACCATCATTTGAATAGCTATGATCATGTTGCCAAAATGATATATCATGAATGCTTGAATATCATGTTTAATATGCTCATAATGATGATTTGGTATCGTGCATAAAAAAAAAAAAATGAAATGTAATGAAACTATAATGATGCACAAAGAAGAATGATTACTTACCTTTGTCATGATTTAAAAATTGATGTAAAGGGTTTTTCCCTTCTTTTTGACAATGACAAAGGGGGAGATAGATTGCTAGCACAATTTAAGAAAAAAGCAAAAATTGCACTTCTCAAAAGAGAAGAAATTGCTATCTTGAACATCACCGAGAATTGCTAGCTTGAACATCACCGAGAATTGCTAGCTTGAAACATCAAGAAAATGCAAAAATGTGCTATCGTGCCTATCTCAAGAAAAGCAAATATGCCAACTTGCATATATTTGAATTTGCTAGCTTATAAAACTTGCATATTTCAAAAGTTAAGAGTTGCTTTCTTGAACATCTCTAAATTGCTAGCTTGCAAGTTCTAAAACATTGTAAAATTGCTAGATTGCATGATAATAAAAAATTAATATTATTTTTCATGCAATGAGTTGAACCCATATAACAAACACTTGATTGTGGTACTTCTCCTTTTTGTTGATGACAAAGGGGGAGAAGTATGTTGATGACATGACATGTGATGCATAAGTTTATGCATATGTTCATGATGATGTGTTGCAAGTATTCATGATGAATATTGCAATGACTTGAATTCTGTTTGAATTCAAGGTTCTATCAATATGGCATATTGATAGGGGGAGTTTGTTCAAACTCCGGGAGTTAAGGTTAACTCCGTCATCAAGTGGTTGTCATCATCAAAAAGGGGGAGATTATTGAATCTCATATTTTGATGATGAAACCACTTGATATGCGTTTATAATTTAAACTGCATTTTGAGTGATGTAGGTCTACTCGATCAGGATTAGATAGTTAACGCAGGAGGAATTGACGTTGCGCCAGAGGAGATCACATTAAGATATTGGACGGCAGAAGGCTTCGAACGTCGGGCATCGGGCCAAGGAGAGCGAAATTGCGCCAAGGATATCGGGGTTGCGGAGGTCAACCGCCGATTGGGTAACAAGCCGCAAGAGAGGACGATGCGCCGAAGAATCGGACGAAGCTCCAACCAATGACGTGCCGGGCAACAGAATGTCAATTCGCTTTGTAATAATTGTCTAGATCGGAGTAGAGTTTTGGCTTGTGTGTGCAGGATTAACTACGATAACGATGAAGACATAAAGCGAAATAAAGTATCGGAGTCAAGCGCGAAGGATTTGTTGCGAGTTCGAGAGTTCGACGGAAGTCCGAAGGTTCGTCGGGAATGCTGCCGGAACTAGCCGAGAATGAGTAGGGAGCTTGCCGAAGGGTTTTTCGGAAGCTCACCAGAAGGTTCGTTGGAAGTTCGCGGAGCTCGCCGAGAAAGATCGGAGTTTGCCGAAGAAGCTCATTGGAACTCGCCAAGATCAAATCGTGAAGTCTAGGAGCTTGCCGGGAGTCCGCAGAATGGTTTCGGAGAGTTTATCGGAAGACCGTCGAAAGTTCGTCGGAAGCTCGCCGGAAGAAGTCTTGACTTACGGACTTTGTAATAGCTTAGAAAATATCTTTAAATTCGTAGTTAGCAAGTTAGTTAGGGTTAGGATTAGGTGTTAATCCTATAACCCAAGTAGGGGCCAATTGGGCCCGAGTTCGGACTGGTTTGGGCCAAGTTTGGAGCCCAACCGGTGAGCTGAATTGGCCTAGGCGGTGGCACCACCCAGCACCCGAGAGCTGGGTGGTGGCACCGCCAATCCACTGTCAGTGTCAGAAATTGACAGGCGGTGGCACCGCCAGCATCGGGAACCAAAGAGAATTCAAATTTTGGAACCCAAATTTGAATCCTCTTGAGGCCTATAAATACCCCTCAAATCTCAGCTGAGACAACAACCTTTTGAGAAGCTAGAAGTTGAGAAAAGCTTTAGGAAAAGTCTTGTTTTCAATAGCTTGAGTGTTCACCTCCTTTCTTTTCATTGAAATCTTTGTAAAAGGGTGAACCACTTGTAAGAGGTTGTAAGAGGGGTGTAAGAAGGAGGTTGATCTTCGCCTAGTAAAGGAAGATCATTAGTGGATGTCGGTGGCCTCGACGGAAGAGGAATCAGAGGAGTGGATGTAGGTCACGATTGACCGAACCACTATAAACTACCGTCTTCTCTGGTTTGCATTTATCTTATTGTCATTTATATTACTACAAACCATCTTCATTTTGATGCTCTACTTCTTCTCCTTCTTACATATGCCTTCAAGTTAAAACGCAATCGAAACGATTTCAAACAAAACGTTGCTTTTATCGTACGAAGTTTCCGTAAGTGTTTAAATCGTTGAAAGTTTATCATACTTTACCGTTGCACTAATTCACCCCCCCCTCTTAGTGCCGCTCCGGTCCTAACATTGGCAAGGTGGCGACGGCCACAATGTAGTAGTAGGGAAAGAGGGTTAGGGTTTTTTGGATAAAAGATAGTTTTGGTCCTTGAAATTTTAGAAATTCTAAATTTTATCGTTTTATCTAAATTATGAAAATGCCCCGCATAATTAAAAAAATTATCTACATATCCCTAATTTCATAAAAATATTAGTTAACTAAAAGATTTAATTAACTATTATTATTATCTAGTAGTCCTGTATAATGATATTTACATGTGATGTATGATGTGGATGGATGATCATGGATCGTGTGATGTATGATATGTACTTGTGATTACTATTATTATTGGGGCCAACAAGCCACTACTTTATTTCTCATTTATTGTCGGGCATGCATGCCTATGATTAAGTTATAATCACATGAAGAGGCAAAGTGAGAGCATAGAAGCGATAGCAGGACCCACAAGGTCGAGACGGATAATCACGATGCATGGAGATGCACCGAGATGCCGACGGAATCGACGAGGACGAGATGGACGATCACAAGGCATAGAGATACACTATTGCACACATAGATCTTGTTGTGAGTGATTAGGTCCACTGGCTCCGGCCTGATCATATTAAGCTATGGTTCATGATCATATGATGTGATTACTAATGTGACGTGTGATTGCTTATATTTACATGTGATGTAAATATATATTAAATATATATGTGTGTGACATATCATATTAGGAGATCAAATTAAAAATCCCCTCTTTATAATATTAAGTCAGTAAACGTGAGACAAATAGATTGACATACTCGGCCTTCCATCGTTATAGGTAGGGATCGATTCTCGACGTAAGTTGTGTCGGTCGAGTCACTCGAGACTTACCTATTTTACGATTCGCTATCTTGCCTATGATATAGAAATGTCACCGGTGATCTAAGGACATGGTATGCTTGGTTGAGTCACTCGAGGGCATATTATCAAATCAGACTCATTTTGTAATGATGGTGATGACTTAACTGAACATCATGGTTGGTCGAGTCACTCGAGACCATAGTGATTCGAAGGCCGAACAGGACAGAAATCACAAGGAGTTGTGATTGCCAAAAGTTACTTACCTTTACGGGCTTAGCGTAATTGGTCGAGTCACTAAGGTTACCTTAAGACGTCGATTGGTTCCTGATCCCTACTAGAGATTTACCGGGGGTCTTTGATTCACATACTAGAGGAAGTTGTGTGATTCACGAGAAAATAGTGGGAGAAAATTAAGATAGAAGCCCTTATCTTAATTGTTTATTTTTTAAAAAAATTGCATGTAATTTATTTCTACTGCATCTTTATTTTCAAAAAATGTCACTTTCAAATCCCTTATGTTGCATACTTGATGTCAACCACCTCACTAGTCCGAATTAAACGGATTGGCTCCATAACTTGAGAATTGTTCTCACGGTGGAGAAAATCGCGTACGCCCTTGATACAGTGATGCCTACGCCCTAGGAAGGGGTAAACGAGGATTAGATCGCTCGCTATGTGAAGTACATAGATGACTCCACTCTTACTTAGTGTTACATGTTAGGCTCCATGACTCTTGAGTTACAAAGACAACAAGAAAAGATAGATGTCAGATCCATTCTCCTATATGTCCGTAAACTGTTTGAGTATCAAGGAAGGACTCAGCAATATGAGATATCCAAGAGCCTCTTCCGCGCTAGGATGACTAAGGGGATACTAGTTCAGAACTATGTCCTAAAGATGAATGAGTGGATAGAGAAACTCACAGGTCTAGGAATGGTCATAGAGGATAACCTGTGTGTGGATCTTATGCTTCAGTCATTACCAGATTCCTTTCCACAGTTCAAAATAAATTTTAATATAAACAAGCTTGAGGTGACTCTTCCTGAGCTCCTCAATTTGTTGAGGGAGGCATAGAGTACTGTCAAGAAATAGAAGTCATTTCTCTATACTAGTGAGACAAAAAAGAAAAGGAAGGTAGAAAAGTCTCTTAAGAAGGGCAAGGGCAAGGATAGATTGGGAAAAGCAAAGGTTGCTAAGAAAGACCTACCAAAGGACAAAGGCTAGTGCTTCCACTATAGTAAAGATGAGCACTGGAAGAGGAACTACAAAAAGTACCTTTTAGAGAGGGTGAAATAGAAGTTTGGAGAAGCTTCAGGTATATTCATGGTTAGTCTCCATTTATTAGAATCTTTTGATAACACATAGGTATTGGATACCGATAGTGCTTATCACATTTGGAATTCATTGCAGGTTCTGGCAGGACCTAAGAGATTGGCGAGAGGTAAGATGGACCTCAAGATGAGGTCACCCTATAATGGAGCAAAAGTTGCTGTAGTGGCTGTTGGTGAGGTTACCCTACATTTGCCCGGTGGAGCTATCTTGTTATTTTGTTCCTTCTATTATCAAAAACATTATTTCTATTTCATGTTTGATAGTTAATAGATATAAATGAGTTTTTGAAAATAATGGTTGTTCAATATTATTAGATGATGAGATTATCACAAGAGGAACATTGCATAATAGTTTGTTTATGCTAGACAACTACTCCACATATCATGAATGTAGGTAAGTCTAAGAGGAAACGAGATGAGGTGAATAATGTATACCTATGACATTGTAGGCAAGGTCATATCCATGAGTGAAGGATTCAAAAGTTGCTAAAGGATGGATATCTAGATCCATTCAACTATGAGTCATATGTAACTTACGAGCCTTGCCTTTGTGGAAAGATGACAAACTTGTTGAATCTCGTATTTTGATGATGAAACTACTTAATATATGTTTATGATTTAATCTGCGTTTTGAGTGACGCAGGATGCTTTGATCAGGATGAGACAATTAAAGCAGGAAAATCATGTTGTGCCGAAGGAACATGTCAGAAGATTGGACGTCGGGCCGGTGGATCGGTCGACGTATCGACAGAAGGCTTCGGGCCGTGGACTCGGGCATCGGGCCAAGAAGAGCGGGTATTGCGCCAAGGATATCAGAGTTGCGGAGTCAACTGGTCGATTGGGCAATAGGCCGCAGGAGAGGACGATGAGCCGAAGAATCGGACGAAGCGTCGAGGGACCAATAACATGTCGGACAACTTGGTTAATTGCTTAGGATTAATTGTCTCGATCGAAGTTTTGTTTTAATTGTGCAGGATTAACTACGATGAAAGATAGACAAGCAGCAGGAGTTGCGCCGGAGTCAAGTTCATGATCACGTTGGGAGTTCGAGAGTTCGACGGAAGTTCGGACGGTCGTCGGAGGTTCTGCGAGAACAGATCCGAGAAGTCCAGAAGCTTGCCAAGCGAAGCTCGTCGGAACTTGCCAAGTGGATCGTCGCAAAGTCCAGGAGTTTGCCAGAAGTCCGCAGGAGCATCACCGAGGGTTCATCGGATGATCGACGGAAGTTCGCCGGAAACTCGCCGGAAGGAGCGATTGACGCACCGAAGCAAAGCTGCAGAAATTGTCTTAGATTTAATCATAGTTAGCACGTTGATTAAGTTGGAAAATGGGAGGTGATCCCATTGGCTTAATCTTGGGGCAATTGGGCCCCTGAAAGACTGAAATTGGGCCGAATGGAATGAACCATTCGGACCCTGATTGCACCAGGAGGTGCAACCGCCCAGGCCAGGAGGTGGCACCGCCTGGGCTAGGCCTTCCAGCGAGACTGGGCGGTGCAACCTCCCCAGCCGGGAGGTGGCACCGCCTGAGCTCAGTCTTCGAGCTAGACTGGGCGGTGCAACCTCCCTGGCAGAGAGGTGGCACCGCCTGAGCTCAGTCTTCGAGCTAGACTGGGCGGTGCAACCTCCCTGGCAGAGAGGTGGCACCGCCTGAGCTCAGTCTTCGAGCAAGACTGGGCGGTGCAACCTCCCTGGCAGAGAGGTGGCACCGCCTGAGCTCGGTCTTCGAGCTCTGCCAGGCGGTACAACCTCTCCAATCAAGAGGTGCAACCGCCTGATCCCGGAATTCCGGGATTTGATCGTTTTGAGCTCCAAATTTGAATTGGGTTGGGGCCTATAAATTCCCCATCCATTCAACACTGAAAAGATACAGACCTACACCGAAATCTTGATCTTTTCTGTGATTCTAAGAGCTCAAAAGTGATTGTAAAGCCTTTAAGTCTCCTCCTTCTGTTCTTCAAGTTTTCAGTTGTAAAGTGAGGAGAGAAAGGTCTGTAAAGGTTGTCTCCTGAGCCTGTCAAAAGGAGAGAAACTGTAAAAGGGCAGTTTGGCCTTCACCCATTGAAGGAAGGCCCCTAGTTGACGTCGGCAACCTCGTCGGTGGAGGAAGCCAAAAGTGGAGTAGGTCAGGACTGACCGAACCACTCTAAATCTCTGGTTTGCGTTTATCTTTGAGCACTTTATCTTTACTGCAAACCTCCTCCACTACTACTGCTCTCTGCGCTTTCACGAACAAGTTCTAAGTGCTGTTCTTCCGAATCTGCATTCAGACGTAAAGTCGTGTTTTAGTACATTACAGTTTACGTTTACGTTTTGATTCTGCAGAACTGTCCTCTGTGCTTTTGCAAACGAGTTTCTTTGCAGTTTACACTTACAATTTGATTCTATTTATAACTGCAAACTGTCTTCTGCAATTTTACGAACGAGTTTCAACATTTAGACGTAAAACTGCATTTAGACGTAAATCGGCTTTCCTCGCACAATCGTCAGATTTCAGTTTACGTTTACGTCTTGATTTCAACTGCATACTGCCCTCTGCGAATATACAAACGAGTTTCAAAGTTCAGACGTAAATTTGCGTCTAAGACGTAAATCTGCGTGTAAGACGTAAATCTGCGCTTAGACGTAAATCTGCGTTTAGACGCAAATCTGCGTTTAGACGTAAATCTGTTTTTTGTAGATTACCTTTTGAGCTGTACAACAACAGCACATTGTCTTTATACTTCTGCTCAATCTGTGCTTAGACGCAATCTGCGTTTAGACGCAATCTGCGCTTAGACGCAATCTGCGCTAAGACGCAAACTGCGCTTAGACGCAATCTGAGTTTAGACGCAATCTGCATTTAGACGCTAACTGCGTTTAGACGCTAACCGCGCTTAAACGTAAACTGCACTTAATCATAAGTAATCTTAGAATCGGTTTTTGCATCAAAATAGTCTTTATCGAACGAACGCAGCCTTCGCTTTTTAATCGCTGAAAAATATCCGCTGCACTAATTCACCCCCCCCCCTCTTAGTGCTCTCGATCCTAACAATTGGTATCAGAGCGGGGTATTTCTCATTTCGGATTTACACCCGAGAGAAATGGCTCTTCAAGAGGGCTTATCGGTTGTTCGTCCACCGTTCTTTAACGGATTGGACTACACTTATTGGAAAACTCGAATGAGAGTTTTCTTGATTTCTCTGAATCTGGATTTATGGAATATTGTTGAAAACGATTTTCAACTTCCCTCCAAACCGATGAACGAATGGTCGGATTTGGAGAAGAAGTATTTTTCTTTAAATGCAAAGGCTATGAATGCCTTATTTTGCGCTTTGGACAAAAATGAGTTCAATCGGGTTTCTTTGTGTGAAACGGCTTTCGATATTTGGCGTGCTCTTGAAATCATGCACGAGGGAACTAGTAGAGTCAAAGACTCGAAAGTTAATATTTTACTGCATGATTTCGAGCTTTTTCATATGAAACCAAGCGAAACCGTTGTTGACATGTACACCCGTTTTACGGATGTCGTCAATGGTTTAAAATCACTTGGTAAAAGCTTTTCGGATTTTGAACTCGTTAACAAAGTTTTGCGCTCACTTTCTAAAACTTGGGATTCAAAAGTAACTGCTATTCAAGAATCGAAAAACTTGAACCAATTTCCACTTGAAGAACCAATTGGTTCATTGATCACATATGAAATGACGTGCAATGCACGCGAAGAACTTGAGAACCACCTTCCAAAGAACAGGAAGGATTTAGGACATAGAACATTTGAAGACCACTCGAGCATAAGCTCAAGTGATGGTGAACTTAAACTACAAATGAAACGAAAATTAAAAAGCAAAAAGAATCAAACTACTTGCTTTAAACGCAAGAAGAAGAACAAAAATTGGGATGAATCGAGCTCCTCCGAAGAAGAGAAAGTCAACAAAAGCAAGGCGGCAAACTACGCCTTAACAGCCCACAATGATGAGGTAATCGAAATCCCCCTAATTTATTTTGAAATTACTTGATGCTTTCATGATGTATTTTTCTCTTTTAGTTTAGAATTAATTTTCTTAAAAATTACATGTTAAAAAAATTATTATGATCATACTAATTAATTTCGAAAATGATAATATTGCATATTTTATGATAAACAAATAAAATGATCTTGATTGAAAATATGAAATCATGGTTAAGAAGTAATAATGTGCATTACGTTGATTTCTATTGTTATTTCTCGATTTTGATTAAAGATCATGTTTGATTTGAAGAAATGCATAATGATGAAATTAAATATTTCGATTGACAATTTCATGCATGAGATATACATGATGATTTTTGTGATTGATGGTTTTATGATGAAATTCATTTTACGATCCTAAACGTTGATGCATGTTTTCATTTGACATAAATGAAAAGGCATGCTAACATGAAATCGATCACTTAAGATGAAACACTTAAAAAAGGGGAGAAATATATGAATTGATGCTATAAACACTATGCTATGATTATCCCATGCTTGCATCACCAAGAAATATATGATTGCTATCATTGCTATATGCCCTGTATCAAGATATCAAACAAAAATTTACATCATACGAGCTAATATCTTACCATGTGATGCAATGCTACACTTGCCAAAATATTCGAAATGTGTACATCATGCCCTGTATCAAGATATCAAACAAAATCTTGCTTCACAGTTTTACGCATTGATATCTTACCATATGATGAAATGCTACAATTGATGAACACTTGAAATGTAATCCTCTATCTTATTGATTTTTCAATAAATCTATGCTTGTCATACATGAATTTATTGAATGTAATTTTGAGGTGATTTCAGATTTGACAAATGCTTGATTCGTATTTACACTTTAAATATGAATCATGCATCAATCATGTTAAATGCTTCAATCATTTTCTATCTCTAGAGTTCTCGATTTTGATGAAATACAAGTGATAAATTCATTTATGATATCTTGTAAATCACTTGAATTATGAATGAGTTTTTTATGATGCGTTAAAAGAATCGCTTAAAAAGAAAATGCTTTTCCCATCTTATCGAGATTAATGATTTCATGATATTGTGTGAATCTCGAAATTGATTTTGATGAAATAGTAATAACGTTATTCATGTTATGAATCTTAAAAATGATAATATGCTTCATGTGATAATATGAATACACGAAACACTTATGATATGATTTTTATACAATTCCGTGTATTCATAAAATATTTATCTCCTCGTCCAATAACTTTTCTTGATATTCCTTATGAGATGAAATGAAATAATGCATGAAATACAAATGAGAAGTTATTGATCATGCATGGTAGGATATAATTTGACAAAATTGATACCATCATGATATGAAACATTTATGATTTGCAATTATGCATGCAGTACTTGTGCTTTCTAATTATGATGTGATGTATTGCATATGATGTAAATCATGATGAGTGCTAAGTTACACATTTTGAGAAGAAATTGCTATATTGAAACATTAATGTAATTATGAATGATGATATGATATTATGCATGTAATACTTCAACTTATGATAATGCAATGATAAAATATTCATGATGAAAAATTGTCTTGACATTCATAACTTGATTATTCATCCTTTGTCATGATTTTGAAATCGTTGTAAAAGGAAAAAGAACTACAAAACTGTATTCTTCCTTTCTTTTTGACAATGACAAAGGGGGAGATAGCTAGCTTGCACAAGTCAAGAAGATGCAAAAACTTGATTGCTAGCTTGCCTATCTTAAGTAGCAAAGATTGCTAACTTGCTTATTTCAAGAAGCAAAAGTTGTCTTCTTGAACATCACCATCTTGAATATCTCAAGAAGCAAGACTTGCAACCTGCACATTACAATAGGAAGCAATAATCATGAGCCTACACAAGAAAGTTATCTTGCATTTGCTTTCGAAGTTTTTGCTAACTTGTATATCGTAAAAAAATTGCTAGCTTGTAGTCTAAAGAGAAGCGAAAAGTTGCTATCTCAAAGGAAGCAAATGTGCTATCTTGCCTATCTCAAGAGGCAAAAATGCTAACTTGCACATCTAGCAAAACTTGACAAATTTGCATATCTCAAGAAGCAAGAGTTGCTTTCTTGAACATCTCTAAATTGCTAGCTTGCATGTTCTAAAAGTGCTATCTTGTATACTGTAAAACTTGCATATCTAAAACTTGATAGCTTGAATGCTCTAAGCATGATGTAACATTTGCGAAATTTTTTGGCTTCAAAACTGCATAATGATAAAACTTGATATTATGTTTTTCATGCAATAAATTGAACCTATATCACAAACACTTGATTGTGGTACTTCTCCTTTTTGTTGATGACAAAGGGGGAGAAGTATGTTGATGACATGACATGTGATGCATAAGTTTATGCATATGTTCATGATAACGTGTTGCAAGTATTCATGATGAATATTGCAATGACTTGAATTCAGTTTGAATTCAAGGTTCTATCAATATGGCATATTGATAGGGGGAGTTTGTTTAAACTCTGGGAGTTAAGGTTAACTCCGTTTATGATGACATGTTGCTTAGATTTTTGAATCTAAGAGTTTCTATCAATATGGCATATTGATAGGGGGAGTTTGTTTAAACTCCGGGAGTTAAGGTTAACTCCGTCATCAAGTAGTTGTCATCATCAAAAAGGGGGAGATTGTTGAATCTCGTATTTTGATGATGAAACTACTTAATATATGTTTATGATTTAATCTGCGTTTTGAGTGACGCAGGATGCTTTGATCAGGATGAGACAATTAAAGCAGGAAAATCATGTTGTGCCGAAGGAACATGTCAGAAGATTGGACGTCGGGCCGGTGGATCGGTCGACGTATCGACAGAAGGCTTCGGGCCGTGGACTCGGGCATCGGGCCAAGAAGAGCGGGTATTGCGCCAAGGATATCAGAGTTGCGGAGTCAACTGGTCGATTGGGCAATAGGCCGCAGGAGAGGACGATGAGCCGAAGAATCGGACGAAGCGTCGAGGGACCAATGACATGTCGGACAACTTGGTTAATTGCTTAGGATTAATTGTCTCGATCGAAGTTTTGTTTTAATTGTGCAGGATTAACTACGATGAAAGATAGACAAGCAGCAGGAGTTGCGCCGGAGTCAAGTTCATGATCACGTTGGGAGTTCGAGAGTTCGACGGAAGTTCGGACGGTCGTCGGAGGTTCTGCGAGAACAGATCCGAGAAGTCCAGAAGCTTGCCAAGCGAAGCTCGTCGGAACTTGCCAAGTGGATCGTCGCAAAGTCCAGGAGTTTGCCAGAAGTCCGCAGGAGCATCACCGAGGGTTCATCGGATGATCGACGGAAGTTCGCCGGAAACTCGCCGGAAGGAGCGATTGACGCACCGAAGCAAAGCTGCAGAAATTGTCTTAGATTTAATCATAGTTAGCACGTTGATTAAGTTGGAAAATGGGAGGTGATCCCATTGGCTTAATCTTGGGGCAATTGGGCCCCTGAAAGACTGAAATTGGGCCGAATGGAATGAACCATTCGGACCCTGATTGCACCAGGAGGTGCAACCGCCCAGGCCAGGAGGTGGCACCGCCTGGGCTAGGCCTTCCAGCGAGACTGGGCGGTGCAACCTCCCCAGCCGGGAGGTGGCACCGCCTGAGCTCAGTCTTCGAGCTAGACTGGGCGGTGCAACCTCCCTGGCAGAGAGGTGGCACCGCTTGAGCTCAGTCTTCGAGCTAGACTGGGCGGTGCAACCTCCCTGGCAGAGAGGTGGCACCGCCTGAGCTCAGTCTTCGAGCAAGACTGGGCGGTGCAACCTCCCTGGCAGAGAGGTGGCACCGCCTGAGCTCGGTCTTCGAGCTCTGCCAGGCGGTACAACCTCTCCAGTCAAGAGGTGCAACCGCCTGATCCCGGAATTCCGGGATTTGATCGTTTTGAGCTCCAAATTTGAATTGGGTTGGGGCCTATAAATTCCCCATCCATTCAACACTGAAAAGATACAGACCTACACCGAAATCTTGATCTTTTCTGTGATTCTAAGAGCTCAAAAGTGATTGTAAAGCCTTTAAGTCTCCTCCTTCTGTTCTTCAAGTTTTCAGTTGTAAAGTGAGGAGAGAAAGGTCTGTAAAGGTTGTCTCCTGAGCCTGTCAAAAGGAGAGAAACTGTAAAAGGGCAGTTTGGCCTTCACCCATTGAAGGAAGGCCCCTAGTTGACGTCGGCAACCTCGTCGGTGGAGGAAGCCAAAAGTGGAGTAGGTCAGGACTGACCGAACCACTCTAAATCTCTGGTTTGCGTTTATCTTTGAGCACTTTATCTTTACTGCAAACCTCCTCCACTACTACTGCTCTCTGCGCTTTCACGAACAAGTTCTAAGTGCTGTTCTTCCGAATCTGCATTCAGACGTAAAGTCGTGTTTTAGTACATTACAGTTTACGTTTACGTTTTGATTCTGCAGAACTGTCCTCTGTGCTTTTGCAAACGAGTTTCTTTGCAGTTTACACTTACAATTTGATTCTATTTATAACTGCAAACTGTCTTCTGCAATTTTACGAACGAGTTTCAACATTTAGACGTAAAACTGCATTTAGACGTAAATCGGCTTTCCTCGCACAATCGTCAGATTTCAGTTTACGTTTACGTCTTGATTTCAACTGCATACTGCCCTCTGCGAATATACAAACGAGTTTCAAAGTTCAGACGTAAATCTGCGTCTAAGACGTAAATCTGCGTGTAAGACGTAAATCTGCGCTTAGACGTAAATCTGCGTTTAGACGCAAATCTGCGTTTAGACGTAAATCTGTTTTTTGCAGATTACCTTTTGAGCTGTACAACAACAGCACATTGTCTTTATACTTCTGCTCAATCTGTGCTTAGACGCAATCTGCGTTTAGACGCAATCTGCGCTTAGACGCAATCTGCGCTAAGACGCAAACTGCGCTTAGACGCAATCTGAGTTTAGACGCAATCTGCATTTAGACGCTAATTGCATTTAGACGCTAACTGCGCTTAAACGTAAACTGCACTGAATCATAAGTAATCTTAGAATCGGTTTTTGCATCAAAATAGTTTTTGTCGAACGAACGCAGCCTTCGCTTTTTAATCGCTGAAAAATATCCGCTGCACTAATTCACCCCCCCCCCTCTTAGTGCTCTCGATCCTAACAAAACTCTCCATTTAGTGGAGCTAGAGAGAGAGCCACAGAGTTATTGGAACTCATACATAGTGATGTATATGGTCCCATGTCAACTCATGTCATAAGTGGTTACTCCTACTTCATTACTTTTACTGATGATTTCTCAAGGTATGGACATATATATTTGATGAAGTATAAGTCCGAGGCCTTCGAGAAATTCAGGAAGTATAAGAATGAAGTGAAAAATCAGACTAGAAAGAGTATCAAGATTCTTTGATCAGATCCAGGAGGTGAGTACTTGAGTATAGAGTTCACCCAATTCCTTAAGGACTATGAGATTTTGTTCTAGTGGATACCTCCTTATATACCTCAACTCAATGGTTTATTCGAAAGGAGGAATCACACACTGTTAGACATGGTGCTGTCCATGATGAGTTTCGTCGACCTCCCCGTCTCATTCTAGAGATACGCCCTAGAGACTGCAATTTACCTTCTAAACAAAATTTCAATTAAGTCGGTGGTGTCTACTTCATATGAGATATGGAAAGGGAAGAATTCTGAACTTACGGTTGTTAAGATTTGGGGTTGCCCAGCCCATGTCAAAAGATACAATCCCGACAAATTGGAATCCAAGATGGAATGATGAATATTTGCGGGATACCCCAAGGATACTAATGGGTATTATTTCTATTAACTTGTAGACCAAAATGTCTTTGTAGCCAAGAGAGCAGTGTTCCTTGAGAAGAAACACATTCTTGGTAGAGTTGAGCTAGGTTGAAGAACCTAGCTTAAGCACCATTCCACAACTTGAGTCTATTCTGGTACCTAGCACATAAGTTCTAACTTTATTAGGTCCGGTAGAGTATCCCATCCTCCTGAGAGATATGTAGGATATATTAGAGAAGAGGATGTTGAGGATATTGATCCTCAGACCTACGAGAAGGTTATTACGAGTATAGACTCTAAGAAGTGGAAAGAGACCATAAATTCTGAGATGGATTCCATATACTCCAACAAGGTTTGGAACCTAGTTGATGCACCCAAGGGTATTGTACCCATTAGTTGCAAGTGGATCTTCAAGAAGAAGATCGGAGTAGCTAGAAAGGTAGAGACCTATAAAGCAAGGCTAGTGGCTAAGGGGTATCGTCAAAGGCAAGGTGTTGATTATAACAAAACCTTCTCATCCGTTGCCATGCTAAAATTCATCCGAATGCTAATGGCTATTGCAACACACTATGATTATGAGATCTGGTAGATGGACGTGAAAACCGCATTCCTCAATAGTAACCTCGAGGAGGAGGTGTATATGATATAGCCTGAGGGATTTGTGTCCAAGGATAGTCCAAATAAAGCAAGCTTCCCAAAGTTGGAATATAAGATTTGATGAGGCGATCAGATTTTATGACTTCGTTAAGAACGAAGATGAGCCTTGTGTGTATAGAAAAGTGAGTGGGAGTACTATCAACTTTTTGGTGTCATATGTGGATGATATTTTGATCATTAGGAATACTGTATGAATGCTCTCCATAGTAAAGGCTTAGCTATCTAGACACTTCTCCATGAAAGACTTTGGGGAAGCATCCTACATATTGGGGATTCAGATCTACAGAGATAGATATAAGAAAATGCTTGGCTTGTCCCAATCTAGGTACATAGACACCATTATCAAAAGGTTTGGCATGAAAAATTCCAAGAGATTGTTTGGAAATATTTAGAGGTGACATCACATGCACAGTGGAAGAACAAAAAAATAAAATCCTCAATTTCCTTAAGATATGTTCGTTGTCGTGCGAAGATTGATGTGCAAAATTCATGAAACTTAAAACTACGTATATGAAAGATTGTGTTACCAAAGGAGATCGTATATCCCTGAATCCTTATAGATCTCTAGGAGAGGGTGAAGGAGATCAAGCACCCTCGTCTCTAGAGGTGATCCACACAGTAGGGCTGTGATGACGCTTCTCAAAACTCCAAGCCTGCTTTGAGGAGGAGAAGGGGAGGAGAATAGGAGAGGCAAACCAAAAAGGCTCTTGCCTATAAACCATTAGTCCCTCCTATTTATAGAGGTCCCATGTCAACTTAACCCTCATGGATCCTACCCTATTGGGTATTAGATCTCCATCCAACTACCCAAGCCTCTTAGATTAGTGAATCTCTATCCAATAATCTCTCATGGGCTCTTATTGGATCTCATTCATAGAATCCAATAATTCAAGGGCTTATTGAATGAGAGTTTTCTTGCTTTCTTTATATTTCAATTTATGGAATATCAGTGAAAATAGATTTCAAAAGTCTTCTATTCCAATGAACAATTGGAATGATTTGGAGAAGACTTTCTCTTTGACTGTTCAACTCCTAGCATTAAGCATGAAAAGTTAGATTCATTTAAAAAGAAAAATGCATTACAAACAAAATGATTTTGATTTTGATTTAAAATGCTATATGTTTAATGAAATTATATTTGATGATGCATAATGATGTAAGACGTAATAAAAATGTTAAAAGTTTTGGTACCATGCTTAATGATTTAATTATGCATGATGATTTGAAGTCTTGTTGATTTTTGTGATGAATCTTGTCTTTGCCTCTCGCTTTTAAACATGATGCATGGTTTTGACATAAAAACAAAAAACAAAAATTTAGGTATACTTGTATAAGATCAAATCACTTAAATTGAAACAACTAAAAAGAGAATGCATTTTGAAAATAAATGTTTATATCATATTTGATGATTTTACATTTTGAAACTATGCATGATAAGTTGAAGTAATAATGGTTTGAATGCACAAATCGACAATCTTTTTGTCACACGAATCATGATTCCTTCACTTGATACTCTAAATTTTTTTATGATTCATGATGAATTGAGACATTATGCATGAATCAAGTTCTCATGTGAATCTATTTACGTTGCCTTCATTGAATTTTCTAAAAAATAATTTTGATTATTTGAATTTAAATGAAAATTTTTCAATCGAATCATGAACTTTCTTTTGATTTCTCTACTTGAGCTATCTTTTATGAGAATCAAAATATTTTCTATCTTTGATAATTTTTTCTTACTTTACTAAAAAAGAGACTTATGCAAACAAACTATGACCTTGATAATGGTTTGTAATGGTTTGAAATTATGCAAATTATATGTTGAAGACTTTAAACCATGTTTTGGTATCATGCATACCCAAGTAATGTTGATTTAAAAATTTATTGATTTAGTATCATGCCCAATGTGATAATGATGATGACTTGACATTTAATACAAGAAAACTTTATGGGTTAAGATTTATTTTTTTTATCCAAATCATGATCTTGATTTCTCGATATTTGATAATGAGATTTTTCTATGAATCAAGATCTTGTTTTTGAACTCCCATATTTATTTTTGTTATTTACTAAAAGGGAGATTTATCAAAATAAATCATGACCTTTAGTATTCATGACTAATCATCCATGATCTTTGATATTATATCTTTCATGACATGATTTCTTTATATTTATGGCTTGTATGCCTTGTAATGATTAAAATATTTTGTACTATTGTATCCTTCCCTTCCTTTTGACAATGACAAAGGGGGAGAAAAATTACTAGCTTACACATTTCAAATGGGAGAAAGAATTTGCTATCTTAAACAACACCAAGATTGCTAGCTTGTAATCTCAAGAGAAGCAAAAGTACTATCTTGCCTATCTCAAGAAGCAAAACTTGCAAACTTGCATATCTAAAAAAGAAAGCTAAATTTGCAAATTTGCACAACATAAAATTGTTGCTAGCTTATATATTGTAAAACTTGCATATCTCAAAAACTTGGAAGATTCACCTCTCCTTTTTGTTGATAACAAAGGGTGAGAAGATATAATGACGATCATGCATAGGATGATGTACTTGGATATTTTGATTATGCATGATTTTATGTTACTTAAAATACTTATAATTATATGATTTCAAAAGTTCTATCAATATGGCATATTGATAGGGGGAGTTTAGTTTAAACTTTGTCATCAATTGATTGTCACCATAAAAAAGGAGGACATTGTTGAATCTCAGATTTTGATGATGAAATCAATTAATGAGTTTGTGATCTAATCTACGTTTTGGGTAAAGCAAGACTAGCTTCGATCAAGGAGAGGCAAATTGATTAAAGTAGGAGGAATTGAACGTTGGGCTAGAGTGAACATGTTAGAAGATTGGATGTTGGGCCGAAGGATTGATCGACATATCGGCATAATGCTTCATGCCATGAGTTCGGGCATTGGGCCAAGAAGATCGGACATTACGCCAAGGAGATCGGATGTTGCGGGAAGGCAACATGCCGATTGGGCAATATGTTGAAGGAGAGGACGATGCGCCGAAGGATCGGATGAAGCATCGAATGAACTAATGACATGCCGGACAACATAGTATTTATGCTTGTAATAATTTGTCTAGATCAAGTTAGATTATGTCTAATTGAATCGGTATTGGGGTGAAACAATTCCAACTTAATTAGGAGACAATTGGGCCATGTTGACGATCATGCATATGCATAGGATGATATACTTGGATATTTTGATTATGCATGATTTTATGTTGTATGAAATACTTATAATTATATGATTTCAAAAGTTTTATCAATATGACATATTGATAGGGGGAGTTTAGTTTAAAATCTATCATCAATTGATTGTCATCATCAAAAAGGGGGAGATTGTAGAATATCATATTTTGATAATGAAATCAGTTAATGAGTTTGTGATCTAATTTGCGTTTTGAGTGATGCAGGACTAGCTCCGATTAAGGAGAGGCAAATTGATTAAAACAGGAGGAATTAGACGTTGGGCTAGAATGAACATGTTAGAAGATTGGACGTTGGGTCGAATGATCAGTCGACGTATCGGTAGAAGGCTTCGTGCCATGAGTTCGGGCATCGGGCCAAGAAGATCAGATATTGCGCCAAGGAGATCGGATGTTACGGGAAGACAACATGCTAATTGGGCAATATACCGAAGGAGAGGATGATGCACCGAAAGATCAGATGAAGCGCCGAATGAACTAATGACATGCCGGACAACAAAGGATTCATGCTTGTAATAATTTATCTAGATCGAGTTAGTTTAGGTATAATTGAGTCGGTATTGGGGTGAAACAATGCCAACTCAATTAGGGTCCAATTGGGCTGTGATGACGATCATGCATAGGATGATGTACTTGGATATTTTGATTATGCATGATTTTATGTTCCATGAAATACTTATAATTATATGATTTCAAAAGTTCTATCAATATGTTATATTGATAGGGGGAGTTTTGTTTAAACTCTGTCATCAATTGATTATCATTATCAAAAAGGGGGAGATTGTTGGATCTCGGATTTTGATGATGAAATTAATTAATGACTTTATGATCTAATATGTGTTTTGAGTGATGCAGACTAGCTTCGATCAAGGAGAGACAAATTTATTAAAGTAAGAGGAATCAGACGTTGGGCCGGAGTGAACATGTCAGAAGATTGGACGTTGGGTTGAAGGATCGATCGACGTATCGGTAGAAGGCTTCGTGCCATTGGTTCGAGCATCGGGCCAAGAAGATCGAACATTGTGCCAAGGAGATTGGATGTTGCGGGAAGACAATATGCCGATTGGGTAATATGCCGAAGGAGAGGACGATGCACCGAAGGATCGGATAAAGCACCGAATGAACTAATGACATGTCGGACAACATAGGATTCATGCTTATAATAATTTATCTAGATCGAGTTAGTTTAGGTCTAATTGAGTTGGCATTAGGATGAAACAATGCCAACTCAATTAGGGGCCAATTGAGCCTGAATCTGGGTTGAATTGGGTCTATTATTTGGCTCTTTCAGTGTCCTATAGCAGGGTTTGGCGATGGTACCGCCTAGACACAATCTTCAAGATTCTATCAAACGGTGGTATCGCTAGACTGGGCGATGGTACCGCCCAGCATAGGCAATGGTACCGCCAGTACTCGGGAAACCCAAGATGAGACACCTTTTGGCTCCAAGTTTGAATCTACTTGAAGCCTATAAATACCCCTCTCATCCGTGCTTGGATTATATAAGAATTGAGAGCAAAAAGGGAAGAAAACGCTATTGTAATCTTGTGAGAACTCCTCTCAAACTCTAAGTGTTAGTGAAATTTAAGAGAGGAGGTAGTGGGGGTGTAAAGGTTCTCTCCTAAGCTTGATAAAAGGAGAATAGAGTTATAAGAAGGTGGTTGGTTTTCGCCTATTGAAGGAAGATCGCTAGTGGATGTCGGTGGCCTTGATGGAAGAGGAATCATGAGTGGATGTAGGTCACGACGACCGAACCACTATAAAAATCTAGTTTTTATTTACTTTAAGCTTTTTATTTTAATTATAAACTACCGTACTTGCTACACTCTTCTGTACTCTTTCAAGTTAAACTCACTCTATCGAAACAATTTTATCAAACGAGATTTTCAAAATAGACATTTTTATCTGCTGCACTAATTCACCCCCCCTCTTAATGCTGACTCAATCCTAACATTTGGGGCACTAGCGGTATCATCGCTAGTACTAGGCGGTACCACCTCTTGACAGATTGACAACTAGTGGTACCAATGCTTATCAGTTTGACACTAGGCAGTTCCATCGCTCAGTCTGACACTAACACTAGGTGGTACTACCGCCTAACATGGTCTTGAAGACTGTGCCTGGGCGGTACCATCGCCCAGATAAACTGGGAGGTCGTTGTTGAATCTCATATTTTAATAATGAAATCAATTGGTAATTTTTTTGATCTAATCTATATGTTGAGAAAAGTGTATAGGATTAACTACGATAGCGGTAAGACATAAAGCAAATGTTGTGCCAGAGTCAAGATCAAGATTTCATTAGGAGTTCGAGAGTTCATTGGAAGTTCGAACATTCGTCGAAAGTTCTATCAGAATTGACTGAGAAGTCCAGGAGCTTGCCAAAGAAGCTCATCAAAACTCACCAAGAAGATCATCGTAAAGTCCAGGAGCTTGTCGGGAGTCCGTTGGAACATTTCTGAGAGATCATCGGAAGCTCGCCGAAAGAACAATTGACATACCAGACCAAGATTGCTTAGTCAATGTCTTAAATTAGCGTACTTAGACCTTAAGTTGAGTTAGGATTGGGAGGTAATTCCACTAACTCAGTTAAGGGCCAATTGGGCCCTTAACATGGCTGAATTAGGCCGGTTGAATAGCCCATTCAGCACTTGAATTCATGGCCGGCGATGGCACCGCCTAGGACTCAGTCTCCCAAGTGCTTTGGGCGGTGGTACTACTGGTAGTAAATGTTGTTAGATGGTGGAACTGCCAGAGCTCGGTCTCCGAGCTCTGTTAGGTGGTCGTACCACCCAGATTGAGTGGTGGTACCGCCCACTATCAGTCTGCAGGCGGTAGTACCGCCCAATAATGCTAGTACCTCGAAATATGGGGATGTATCATTTTTTGGCTCAAATTTTGAAGCCGTTGGGGCCTATAAATGCCCCACCCTTTTCTACATGAAAGGGTACGAAATTGTGAACAATATCTTGAATTCTTGGGGTTTTAAAAGTGTCGTAAAAGTGCAAAGAGTCTTCCTCCCTTTCTAGTGTTGTGATCATTCAAGAGAGATATGAGGCTTGTAAGGGTTATCTCCTAAACCCGTGAAAAGGAGAAAGCGCTGTAAAGAGGTGGTTGGTCTTCGCCTATTGAAGGAAAACCATTAGTGGATATCGGTGACCTCGATAGAGGAGGAATCGGAAGTGGATGTAGGTCACAATGACCGAACCACTATAAATTCTGGTTTACATTTATATTATTATCATTTACTTACTTTGCAATTGCTTCACTTCCTCCTTACTTGGCTTTCACTACCCTTATGAACAAACACGCTTTCAAGTTATCTTTCGAGATCGGTTTTTAACATATGAAGATTTTGAAACTGACGTTTTCAATCCACTACACTAATTGACCTCCATCCCTCTTAGTGCCGACTCAATCCTAACAATTGGTATCAGAGTTTGGTTACTCTCGATTTGGTTTAAAACCCAAGAGAGATGGCTTTTGCTGGTAATCAAGAGGGTCATTCTTTCACTCGTCCTCCCATGTTCAATGGGACAGATTACATGTATTAGAAAACTAGGGTGAAAATCTTAATTTTTATGGATTTCGAGTTATGGAATATCATTGAAAATAGATTTCAAAAGTCTTCTCTTCCAATGAGTGAATGTAATAACTTAGAGAAGAAGACTTTCTCTTTGAATACCAAAACTATGAATGCTTTATTTTATGCTTTGGATAAACACAAATTCAATAGAGTTTCTATTTGCAAAATGACTTATAACATTTGGTATACACTTGAAATCACACACGAAGGCACGAGTAGGGTTAAGGAGTCAAAAATCAATCTTTTGGTTCATAGTTATGAATTGTTTCGCATGAAACCAATTGAGACAATTGGAGACATGTACACCCGGTTTACGGATGTTATCAATGGTCTAAAAGCCCTTGGTAAAAGTTTTTCTAATGTTGAACTTATTAACAAGATACTAAGATCCCTTCCAAAGCGTTGGGATCATAAAGTAACTACTATTCAAGAAGCAAAGGATTTGAGCAACATTTCACTTGAAGAACTTATCAAATCTTTGATGACCTACGAAATGTCATGCAATGCACATGAAGAACATGAGAACAACCTTCCAAAGAACAGGAAGGATTTGACATTTAGAACTCAAGAAGATTACTTGAAAGAAAACTCAAGTGACGATGATGATGATGATGATGACAACTTAGCACTTCTAAAAAGAAAATTCAAAAAATTCATAAGAAGAAACAAAACTAAAACAAAAATGAACTCAAAAAGGACCAAATCATTTGCTACGAATGCAAGAAGCTGGGGCACTTCAAAAGTGAATGTCCTTAAGCAAAGAAGATTCTTGCAACTACATGAAACCTTAGAAAAATTTGAAATAATTAGCAAATCCTTAAACATGATTCTTGCAAGTAAGAATCATGTTCATAGAAGAGATGGAATCGGCTTTGTGAGTAACACTCATAAAAATCCAACTATCTTTGTTAAAGGCCCAACTTTGAATGTTTCACCCAGAAATAAATGTAACATTTATTTCAAATTTAGACATGTTGCTTATAAATGTCCATTTTCTTAGGAACGAGAGCGGCACTAGGAGGGGGGGTGAATTAGTGCAGTAGTAAAAACGTCGGTTTTATAAAATCTTCGTTTGTTGAAAAACCGATCTCGGAAAGTGTTTAACTTTGAACATTTACAAGAATGTAGTGATTAAATAAAGTAAGTAAATAAGTTTACAATATGAGAATTAAAAGTAGAACAAGAATGCAAACCGATTTATAGTAGTTTGATCGTCTGACCTACATCCACTCCACCGATTCCTCTTCCGTCGAGGCCACCGGCATCTACTATCAGTCACCCTTCAATAGGCGAAGACTAACCACCTTTTACAACTCTTTCTCCTTTTATCAAGTTTAGGAGATAACCCTTACACCCCTACTTCTCTCGCAAACTATTCTAATACTTAGAACTTTGAGAGGAGTTTCACACATAATTACAATAGAGTTTTCTTTCCTTTTTGCTCTCAGTTGTATGAAGTTTAACCAGGGATGAGAGAGGTATTTATAGGCCTCAAGTTGATTCAAACTTAGAGCCTAAAAATGTCTCATCCCCGATTTTTTGGGTCTTGGCGATACCACCACCTATACTGGGTGGTACCATCGCCTGCAGCACTAACACTAGGCGGTACTACCGCTCAGTCTGCCGGTACCACGGCTTGGAAGACTGTGTGCTAGGACTCTAGCTAGGATAGTCCTAATAGAGATAGACATTCATGTAAAACCTACCTAAGTCGACCCCTATTAAAGAGATGAAGAGGCTAGCTAGGGTTAGGAGGTTATTTCTTAGAGAAAAATTAGGAGTTGTAAAAGAATATGAGTCTTGAGTAGGAGTCCAATTAGGAGTTGGTTAGAAGTAGGAGTCTTGAGTAGGAGTCCTATTAGGAGTTAGGGTTTAGAAGCCGTATAAATAGCCATATATTCATCCTCTTTTCTTAAGCAATAGATGCATTTTTTCTGCAATCTTTGAGCAACAACTTGGAGGGAGGAACCCCTATAGAATTCGAAGGAGGCCGATCCCCTAAAAAGTATTAGGATCAAGAGCGGCACTAAGAGGGGTTGTGAATTAGTGCGGCGAAAAACTTTTTCGATTTCAAAAGTCTTTGTTTCGATTAAAACCAATTCCGACGAAAATAGTTACGATTCAATCCGTTTCGGAGAGAAATTGAACTTGAAAGCTTTTGTAAAAGTGCAAGAGAAGATTAAGGAGATTTGCAGTAATGTAAATTACACAAATGAAAAGCAAATCAGAATTTAGAGTGGTTCGGTCAATGTAACTTACATCCACTTTTGGATTCCTTCTCCGATGAGGTCACCGGCATCCACTAAAGGCCTTCCTTCAATAGACGAAGGCCAATCATCTTTTACAGCTCATTCCCCTTTTGTCGGGTTTAGGAGACAACCCTTATAAGTCTCATTCCTCTTTCCTGGATGGTTACAAGGCTAAGAGATGAAGGAGGAGAACTCTTCTCACTTTTACAACACTTTAAGACTCAAGAACTCAAGGTTATGCCAATGCTTTCATGCCCTTTTATGTAGAAAATGGTGAGATTTTTATAGGCCCCAATGGCTTCAAAATTGGAGCCAAAAAGTATCTCATCCCGGATTTTCAGAGTACTAGCGGTACCACTGCCATTTCTAGGCGGTACCACCGCCTGACACTTGATACTAGGCGGTACCGTCACCTGATAGGGGTGGT
This sequence comes from Musa acuminata AAA Group, assembly GCF_036884655.1. Classification (NCBI taxonomy): domain Eukaryota; kingdom Viridiplantae; phylum Streptophyta; class Magnoliopsida; order Zingiberales; family Musaceae; genus Musa; species Musa acuminata. The sequence continues at coordinate 15,727,753 of NC_088338.1, forward strand.
CCCACCGCTGGCAACATTAATTGCCAGCGGTATCACTGCCTAGTATGGTCGATATCATTGCCCAGATAACTTGGAGCATTGCTTTCCAAGCGATGCCACCGTCGGCCAAGTATTCAAGGACTGAATGGGCTTTTAAATTCTGCCCAATTCAGCCTTGTTAAGGGCCCAATTGGCCCCTAATTAAGTTAGTTGGATTACCTCCCAATCCTAACTTAATTTATGATCTAACTATGATAATTAAGACATAATCATAGCACTTCTTATTCCGGTGCGTCAATTGCTCTTCCGGTGAACTTCCAGCGAACTTCCGGCGAACTTCCGACGAACTCTTGGCAATGCTCCAGCGGACTCCCGGTAAGCTCCTGGACTTTACAACGATCTTCTTGGCAAGTTTCGATGAGCTTCTTTTGTAGGCCCTAGACTTCTCGGTTGGTTCCGGCAGAACTTCCGACGAACGTCCGGACTTCTAACGAACTCTTGAACTCCCAACGAGATCTTGATCTTGATTTCGGCACAATACCTACTTTGTCTTACTACTATCGTAGTTAATCCTGCACACTTTTCTCGACATATAGATTAGATCAAACAATTTATAATTGACTTCATCATCAAAATCTGAGATTCAACAATCTCCCCCTTTTTTATGATGACAATCAATTGATGACAGAGTTAACCTTAACTCCCCCTATCTATATGCCATATTTGAGAAAAGATATTCTTGAATTCAAGGCCTTCGAATTCAAGAAACAAACTGATAAGACAAGTTCATTAAACTTATTAACATGCACATCATGATTCCTATCATGATCTAACATACGATTCCAAGTTTTTATCTAAATTATGTCAAGGCATGACATTCATTTTTAAGCATGATATCTCAAATATGAAAGATGACAAAGATAGTAATTCATCATTCTATGGCAAGATATTAATTGTAAAATAGCAAGTTAAGCTCTAGATATCTTATCATAATGAAAAAAATTTATCAAGCAAACATTTCAAGTATATATGATGAAATACATTACATACATTTGTCATCAATTTATCACATTTTGGTATTATTTCTCCCCATTTGTCATCAACAAAAAAGAGAACAATTCAACAATGCAAGTGTGGTAAAAAAAAAAATTCAAGCAAGTTTCACACTCAAAAGTTCTCATCATTAAATGTTATTAACATTAAAGCGATAGATTCCAACAACTTCTCCCCCTTTATCATCTCAATTTTGTACGAAGAAGAGGAAAAAAGGTCAGGAGGGAATCCATTAGGAACTAAATTTATGAAATGATTTGAATTAAGTCAAAAATGATAAATAAGTTTTCGTTAAAACATGCTTTAATTTTAACAAAGAGAAGTGATTCATGAAAAGGATCAAGATATCCATATGAAATCAAATCCCCAATCTTGTAAATAAATATCACACACAAAAAATCATCTTCCAAGGATTAAGATATCCATTGGAATTCATAAAATTCATCTTTCATGAGAAGAATAAGGAAGAATTCATGGGAGAAGAGTATCACATGAAGGAGAAATTCACGAATAAAACTTCATAGTGAGAAGAGCATTACATCAAATCCATTTCTCATTAAAAATTCACAAGAGTGAAATTTGTCAAAGATGCATTTGTCAATGACTTCCATGTATCAAACATCAAGATATTTAAATGCACAATCACTTTATGCATGATAAAATATTTTGGCATAGCCTTTCATCACTCTTTGCATGAAATATCATTATTATTGTATTGTAGCATTCAAAAGTTCACAATTTTAAGAATCCAATAATACATCATTTGTATGATAAAGAGATCACAACATCATAAAATTTTCAGCACAGAGTTTTGACATCAAAGTAAGAGTTATAACATCTAAGTAAGCATCTTATTCGCATCATAAGAGGAGAAGATTCGTACTCAAACATCATATAAAACTTGTATGGAAAAATGCATATGGCTCATTGCGCATACTATAAGATCATGATTTAAGTGAGTGATCCAAGGAATCAAGAAAGTCCAAAATTTTTTTTTAACAAATTCATATATTCGGACAAATTAACATTCCTAATTCTCTTCTAATAAAATCAAATTGTTCTTTACTTGAAGGCTTTGTAAAAATATCAACTAATTGATATTTCATATCAATAAACTCTAAGATTACATCATGATTATTAACATGATCTTGTATAAAGTGATGCCTAATATCAATATGTTTAGTTCTAGAGTGTTGAATGAGATTTTTTGTTAAACATATTGTACTTGTGTTATCACATTTTATGGGAATGTTTTTAAGATGAATCTTATAATCCTCTAAAATTTTTTTCATCCATATAACTTGTGCACAACATGCACTAGCTGTAATGTACTCAGCTTCGGTTGTAGATAGTGCAACCGAGTTTTATTTCATGGAAGACTAAGAAATAAGTGTGTCCTAAAAATTGACATGTTTCGGATGTGCTTTTTCTATCTAATCTACATCCAGCAAAATCCGCATCAACATAAGCAATTAGTTCAAAGTTCTCGGATTTTGGATACTATAATCTTAGATTAGTGGTACCTTTAAGATATCCAAGTATTCTCTTAACTGCTTTAAGATGAGATATCTTAGAATTAGATTGAAACTTAGCACAAAGTCCTACACTAAACATGATATCCGGTCTAGTTGCAGTAAGGTATAGTAAACTTCCTATCATAACCCTATAAGCTTTTTGATTAAAGCTTTATCCACTTTCATCAATATCTAACTTAGTAGAGGTACTCATAGGAGTATTGATAGCCTTTGAGCTATCCATATTAAACCTTTTTAGCAAATCTAAAGTATATTTTGTATGACTAAGAAAAATACCATTACTTAGTTGTTGATTTGTAAGCCTAAAAAGAAAATTAATTCCCCCATCAAACTCATTTCAAATTCAAGACTCATACTTTTAGCAAATGATTCATAAAGAGATTCATTTGTGGAACTGAAAATAATACCATCAACATAAATTTAAAAAATAAGAAAATTATTTTCAAAATTTTTGATAAACAATATAGTATCAATAAGAAATGAGCTAAGTCTCTCATACCAAGTCCTTGGGGCTTGTTTCAATCCATAGGGAGCTTTAGTCAATTTAAACACATGATTAGGGAGATTATCATTCTCAAATATGGGAGGTTATTCAATATAAGCTTCTTCGGAAATAAAGTCATTAAGAAAAGTACTTTTAACATCCATTTGAAATAACTTTAAATTGTTACTACTAGCATAGGCAAAGAGCATCCTTTTGGCTTCTAATCATGCCACCGGAGTGAAGGTCTCTTCATAATTGATCCATTCTTCTTAGTAGAAATCTTTGGTCACTAATCTAGCTTTGTTTCTAACCACAATACCAAGTTCATCTTGCTTGTTTCTAAAGACCCATTTAGTACCAATAACTAAATGGTCACTTGGCCTCGGAACAAGCTTCTACACCTCATTTCTCTCAAATTGATTTAACTCATCTTGCATTGCGATGATCCATAAATCATCTTTTAAGCCCTCATCAATACATTTTGGTTCAATTTGGGGGAGAAAAGCAATGTTTGCACAAAAATTCTTAAGAGAGGAATGAGTTTGAACCCCTTTAGATGTGTCTCCTATGATTAGCTCATTGGGATGAGTATCTACATACTTTCATTCCTTAGGTTAGGATGTTTCGGAAGAAGATGCATCCAAGTTACTAGGTGGAGAAGGGGATTCATTTAAATTTAAAGTATCAAAATTAAGATCATCATCGAGATCATTTTTCTTAACATCGAAAACTTCATTAAAACCACATGAATTGATTCTTCTATAACCAAAGTTCTTTTGTTAAAGATACGAAAAGCTTTAGAAATAGAAGAATAACCAAGAAAAATTCCTTCATCAGATTTTGCATCAAACTTTCATAAGGTATCTTTTTCATTCAATACAAAGCATTTATATCCAAAAAATTTAAAGTATAAAAAGTTAGGTTTTTTATTGTTCCGTAACTCATAAGGAGTTTTGGCGAGTAATGGTCTTACTAGAACTCTATTCATGACATAGCATGCCGTATTTATGGCTTCAGCCCAAAAATATTTGGGTAGGCTATGTTCGTTTAACATGGTTCTAGTCATTTCTTGTAAGTTTCTATTTTTTCTTTCTATTACTCCATTTTGTTTAAGATTTCTTGGAGTAGAGAAATTATGGTTGTATCCATTAGATTCATAAAATTCTTGGAAATCATGGTTTTGAAATTCACCACCGTGATCACTTCAAATTGATGAAATTATAAAACCCTTTTCATTTTGAATAAGTTTACAAAACTTTGAGAAATATCTAAAGCAATTGGTCTGTTAGGATCAAGAGCACTAAGAGGGGGGGGTGAATTAGTGCAGCGGAAAACCTTACAACGATTAAAATCGAAAAATGCTTTCGTTCGATAGAAGTGATTTTGGTAAGAAAGCCGATTCGTAAATCACTTTAACTTTTGACTAGGAGAGATGCAGCAAAGATATGAACGCAGTTTGCAGTTATGATGGAAATCAGAATATAAGCGCAAACTTAAATACGACGTTCGTACGATAAAAGCGATTTCGGTATAAAAGCTGATTCGTAAACCATTTTAGCTTGAGATAAGGCGAGATGCACTTAAAGCAAATATATAAAGGTAGTTTACAGTTATAATGGAAATCAGAATGTAAGCGCAAACTGAAATACGACGTTCGTACGATAAAACTGATTTGCGTCTTAAACCCCAATTCGGAAAGCACTGAACTTTGAAACACGTTAGTAAAAACACAGAAGGCAGTAAGCTATTGAGGAGGTTTGCAGTAAAGATAAGATGCTCAAAGTAAATGCAAACCGAGATTTAGAGTGGTTCGGTCAATCTTGACCTACTCCACTTTTGGCTTCCTCCACCGACGAGGTCACCGACGTCAACTAGAGGCCTTCCTTCAATAGGCGAAGGCCAACCACCCTTTTACAGTTTCACTCCTTTTGACGGGCTTAGGAGACAACCCTTACAGAATTTTCTCTCCTCTCTTTACAACTCAGAACTTGGAAGAAAAGAGGGAGAAGAACTTTTGGCCTTTACAACAATTTTGAACTCTAAAAATCACAGAACAAGATCAAGATTTCGGTGTGGGTTCTGTGCTCTTTCAGTGCTTAATGGGTGGGGTATTTATAGGCCCCAACCCAGTTCAAATTTGGAGCTCAAAATTGTCAATTCCCGGAATTTCGGGATCAGGAGGTTGCACCTCCTGACTCGAGCGGTTGCACCGCTTGGCAGAGCTCGAAGATTGAGCCTCTAGGCGGTGCCACCTCCTGTCAGGGGCGGTTGCACCTCCTGCCAAAGCTCGAAGACTGAGCTCAGGCAGTGCAACCTCCTGACTGAGGCGGTTGCACCGCTCAACTAGTGCTCAGAGACCGAGCCCAAGCTGTGCCACCTCCTGTCAGGGGAGGTTGCACCGCCCAGTCTTGCTCGGAGACTTAGCCCAGGTGGTGCTACCTCCTGGCTTGGGCGATTGCACCTCCCGCCAGAAATCAGGGTCCGAATGGGTTGATCCATTCGGCTCAATTTGGGTTTTTAGGGGTCCAATTGCCCCAAGATTAAGTTATTGGTATCACCTCCCATTTCCAACTTAATCATTGTACTAACTACGATTTTTCCTAAGACATTTACTGTAACTTGCTCTGGTGCGTTAATCGCTTCTTCCGGCGAGCTTTCGGTGAACTTCCGTCGATTATCCGATGAACCCTCGGTGATGCTTATGCGGACTTCCAGCAAACTCCTGGACTTGCGACGATCCACTTGGCGAGTTTCGACGAGCTTCTTTGGCAAGCTTATGGACTTCTTGGATTTGTTCCCGCAGAACTTCCGACGACTGTCCGAACTTCCATCGAACTCGCAACGTGATCATTGTCTTGACTTCGGCGCAACTCCTGCTGCATGTCTTTCTTCCATCGTAGTTAATCCTGCACACTTAAAACAAAACTTCGATCGAGACAATTAATCCTAAGCAATTAAACAAGTTGTCGGGCATTTCATTGGTCCCTCGACGCTTCGTTCGATTCTTCGGCGCATCTTCCTTTCCTACAGCCTATTGCCCAATCGGCCAGTTGACTCTGCAACTCTGATATCCTTGGCACAATACCCGCTCTTCTTGGCCCGATGCCCGAGTCCACGGCCCGAAGCCTTCTGTCGATACGTCGACCGATCCACCGGCCCGACGTCCAATCTTCTGACATGTTCCTCCGGCACAACATGATTTTCCTGCTTTAATTGTCTCGTCCTGATCGAAGCATCCTGCGTCACTCAAAACGTAGATTAAATCATAAACATATATCAAGTGGTTTCATCATCAAAATACGAGATTCAACAATCTCCCCCTTTTTGATGATGACAACTACTTGATGACGGAGTTAACCTTAACTCCCGGAGTTTAAACAAACTCCACCTATCAATATGCCATATTGATAGAATCTTGAATTCAAACTGAATTCAAGTCATTGCAATATTCATCATGAATACTTGCAACACATCATCATGAACTTATGCATAAACTTATGCATAAACTTATGCATCAAGATACTTCTCTCCCTTTGTCATCAACAAAAAGGAGAAGTGCCACAATCAAGTGTTTGTGATATTGGTTCAACTCATTGCATGAAAAACATAATATCAAGTTTTATCATCATGTAAGTTTTATATTATCAAATATCAACATGTAAAATTGCGATGTAAGCTTTTGATATCATAACGCAAACATTTCAAGTGTTTATCAATTGTAGCATTTCATCACATGGTAAGATATCAACGCGTAAAATTACGATACAAGTTCTTGATATCTTAACGCATGATGCAAACATGACATAATGCAAATTTGGCAATCATAGCATCAATTCATATATCTCTTGATGATGCAAGCATTACAAATATGGCAATCATATCAATTCATATATCTCTTGATGATGCAAGCATGTCATAATCATAGCATCAGTGTTCATAGCATCAATTCATATATTTCTCCCCCTTTGTCATCAACAAAAAGGAGAACAATATAAGCAAATTTTAAGCATAAGTGCTTGTAATTATTCATATCATAACTAGGTTCATATCATTTTCCAACAGTGAGTGATAGGATATCAATTATACAAACATCTCAAGGAAAACATGACATGGAGATAGCTTTGAAAACTTCTTCCTTTTTATCTGTTATTATCTTTTTGCATGAAGGAGGAAGACTATTTGTGATACCAACTATTTGTGATACATGCTATTTGTGAGTTTACTTCGAGTGAAGTTAAAATCGATGAGGGATTAAATCATGCTTCATTTTTACAAGGATCAAGATATGTATGTGAAACAAATCCTTGCAAGTAAAAACACTTTCATCCATATTCATCAAATCCATTTCTCAAAAAAAATATTTTTCACATGATATGTGTATGAGAGATGTATTTGCTAGTTGATTACATATGTCAAAAATCAATGACATATGCTTAAGTTCGGAAGAGAGTAATGTATTGAGAAAATCTGATTGTTAGAATCAAGAAAATCCGAAAATGAAATTTGACTCTTTCTTGCATTCAGACAAGGTTTTGCTATAGATATTCAATTACAATCATGAAGGTAAAGCATGCTTATTATCATGGAAGTTTTGTATTCAAGCACAAAATTTCCAACATGTAATTGTAAAATCATTATGGCAATCAAGTGATTTGATCATTCAATCAAGAGAGTTCAAAAAATAATTTTAACACGTTCAATCATTCGGACGTATTTTTGCCATAGTTTTTCAAATACAATCATGAAGATAAGGCATGCTCATCATTATGGTAGTACGATGGCAAGTTTACAATTTTAAGACACGCAAGCTAGTAATTTTGAGATGTTCAAGAAAGCAACTCTTGCTTCTTGAAATATAAGTTTTGCTAGATGTGCAAGTTAACTTTTTGCTTCTGCAAGATATCATTCCTTAGTGATGTTCAATATAGCAAGTTCTACATCATGCAAGCTAGTGAATCTTATAACATTTTAGAACATGCATAATCACCAAAGCATCATAAATTTTAATGATGTACAAAATTACAAATTTTGCATGTTTGCATTTGTGCATCTTGAGATTTGCAAGATAGCACTTCTTGGTGATGTTCAAGATAGCAATTCCTTTTCTTTTGAGAAGTGTAATTATTTTTTTTCTCCCTTTTTTTTTGAATTATATGAGCTAGCAAATTAGCTTTCAAGCATGTTTTGCTCTCCTTTTATCATTGTCAAAAAGAAGGGAAGACCCTTTACGTTAATTTCTAAATTATGACAAAGGTAAATAGTATTGATGAAAATTCAAGTCTTGAATATCAAAACAATTATTTTATCATGAATATTTCATTATTGCATGCATCATTATCATCATATATATTTTTAAAATATATAAACTCATTATTATATGATTCCAAATCATCATTCCTATTATTTCAATCATTGTTTCAATCATCTTTATAGCTTATCATGCACAATATGTCAAACCATCTAACATGATACAAACATTTATTTTCAAAGTATTTATCACTATTTTCATGTATGATAATAAAGTATTCACAATACCGAACATTAAATCAAAATTTTTAAGTATTTATCACTTCATTTTGATCATGATACCAAACATTCATCATTTAGAGCATTCATGACTTTAAATCAACATTTATAATACTTCATTTTAGCAAAAACTCATGGCATTTTAAATCATGATTCACATCAAATGCAATACATCACATCATAATTAAAAGGCTCAAGTATTGCGTGCATCATTGCAAATCATAAATGTTTCATATCATGATGGTATCAATTTTGTTAAATTATATCCTACCATGCATGATCATAACTTTTCATTTGTATACATCAAAATAAATTAATGAATATTTCATGTATTCATATCATCACATAAGGAATATCAAGAAGAAAATAATTGGGTGATGAGATAAACCTTTCATGAATACAAAGAATCATATCATGAATACAAGGAATACAGGTCACAATCATTCAAGAGAAAAATCATCATTCATTTTCAATTCATTCAATTTGACAAATCATGATCATGATTTTGATAAAACTAATTTCAAATTTCAATCATCAAAATAATTTTTGTGGCTCACAAAATTTATAACATAAATAGATTCATGATGTCATTGATAATATATTTTTCCCCCCTTTTTTAAGTGTTTCATCTTAAGTGATCGATTTCATGTTAGCATGCTTTTTCATTTATGTCAAATCAAAACATGCATCAATTTTTAAAGCCATTGTTATTATCATGAAAATTGATAATCCACAATTATCAAGAATCATCATACATAATTTCAAAAATATATACTCATTAATCATAACTTCAAATTAAATATGATTTAATATACTCAAAATCGAGAAATAATAATGGACATCAACATGATACACATTATTACTTCTTAACCATGATTTCATATTTTCAATCAAAATCATTTTGTTTGTTTATCATAAAATATGCAATATTATCATTTTCAAAATTACTAGCATGATCATAATATTTTTTTCTTTAAACATTAATTCTAAACTAAAAAAGAAAATACATCATGAAAGCATCAAGTAATTTCAAAATAAATTAGGGGGATTTCGATTACCTCATCATTGAAAGCGATTAAGGCGTAATTTGCCACCTCGCCTTTCTTGATTTTCTCCTCGTCTTCGGAGGAGCTCGATTCATCCCACTTTTTGTTCTTCTTCTTTGGCCTCTTCTTTCGTTCCAGTTTATTGTTTATTTTAGATTTTTGTTTAATAAACTTATTAAGATTTAGTGTTCAAAGTTCAAGTTCATCATTGTCCTCATCACTTGAGTCATCGCTCAAGTGGTATTCATTTGTCCGGAGTTTCAAATCCTTCCTGTTCTTTGGAAGGTGATTTTGTTCATCATGTTCATCATGTGCATTGTGCACCATTTCATATGTCATCAATGAACCAATTAGTTCTTCAAGTGGTAAGTTGTTTAGGTTTTTAGCTTCTTGTATTGTAGTTACTTTTGAATCCCACTTCTTAGAAAGAGAACGCAAAATCTTGTTTACGAGTTCAAAATCCGAAAAATATTTTCCAAGAGCTCTTAAACTATTGACGACATCCGTGAAACGGGTGTACATGTCGCCTATAGTCTCGCTTGGTTGCATTCGAAAGAGCTCAAAATCATGCAATAAAATGTTAACTTTCGAGTCTTTGACTCTACTAGTTCCCTCGTGCGTGATTTCAAGTGTTCGCCAAATGTCAGAAGTCGTTTCGCACGTAGAAATCCGATTGAACTCATTTTTGTCCAAAGCGCAAAATAAGGCATTCATAGCCTTTGCGTTTAAAGAAAAATACTTCTTCTCCAAATCCGACCATTCGTTCATCAGTTTAGAGGGAAGTTGAAAACCGTTTTCAACGATATTCCAGAAATCCAAATTCATAGAAATCAAGAAAACTCTCATTCGAGTTTTCCAATAAGTGTAGTCCAATCCGTTAAACAACGGTGGACGAAAGACCAATAAGCCCTCTTGAAAGCTATGAAGAGCCATTTCTCTCGGGTGTAAATCCGAAATGAGAAATACCGGGTTCTGATATCAATTGTTAGGATCAAGAGCACTAAGAGGGGGGGGTGAATTAGTGCAGCGGAAAACCTTACAACGATTAAAATCGAAAACTGCTTTCGTTGGATAGAAGTGATTTTGGTAAGAAAGCCGATTCGTAAATCACTTCAACTTTTGACTAGGAGAGATGCAGCAAAGATATGAACGCAGTTTGCAGTTATGATGGAAATCAGAATATAAGCGCAAACTGAAATACGACGTTCGTACGATAAAAGCGATTTCGGTATAAAAGCTGATTCGTAAACCACTTTAACTTGAGATAAGGCGAGATGCAGTTAAAGCAAAGATATAAAGGCAGTTTGCAGTTATAATGGAAATCAGAACGTAAGCACAAATTGAAATACGACGTTCGTACGATAAAACTGATTTGCGTCTTAAATCCCGATTCGGAAAGCACTGAACTTTGAAACACGTTCGTAAAAACATAGAAGGCAGTAAGCTATTGAGAAGGTTTGCAGTAAAGATAAGATGCTCAAAGTAAATGCAAACCGAGATTTAGAGTGGTTCGGTCAATCTTGACCTACTCCACTTTTGGCTTCCTCCACCGACGAGGTCACCGACGTCAACTAGAGGCCTTCCTTCAATAGGCGTAGGCCAACCACCCTTTTACAGTTTCACTCCTTTTGACAGGCTTAGGAGACAACCCTTACAGAATTTTCTCTCCTCTCTTTACAACTTAGAACTTGGAGGAAAAGAGGGAGAAGAACTTTTGGCTTTTACAATATTTTTGAACTCTAAAAATCACAGAACAAGATCAAGATTTTGGTGTGGGTTCTGTGCTCTTTCAGTGCTGAATGGGTGGGGTATTTATAAGCCCCAACCCAGTTCAAATTTGGAGCTCAAAACTGTCAATTCCCGGAATTCCGGGATCAGGCGGTTGCACCTCCTGACTGGAGCAGTTGCACCGCCTGGCAGAGCTCGAAGACTGAGCCTCTGGGCGATGCCACCTCCTGTCAGGGGCAGTTGCACCTCCTGCCAGAGCTCGAAGACTAAGCTCAGGCAGTGCAACCTCCTTACTGAGGCGGTTGCACCGCTCAGCCAGTGCTCGGAGACCGAGCCCAGGCGGTGCCACCTCCTGTCAGGGGAGGTTGCACCGCCCAGTCTTGCTCGGAGACTAAGCCCAAGCGGTGCCACCAACTGGCTGGGGTGGTTGCACCGCCTAGTCTCGCTCGGAGACTTAGCCCAGGCGGTGCTACCTCCTGGCTTGGGCGGTTGCACCTCCCGCCAGAAATCAAGTTCCGAATGGGTTGATCCATTCGGCCCAATTTGGGTTTTTCAGGGGCCCAATTGCCCCAAGATTAAGTTAATGGGATCACCTCCTATTTCCAACTTAATCATTATGCTAGCTACGATTTTTCCTAAGACATTTACTGCAACTTGCTCCGGTGCGTCAATCGCTTCTTCCGGCGAACTTCCGTCGATCATCCGATGAACCCTCGGTGATGCTTATGCGGACTTTCGGCAAACTCCTGGACTTGCGACGGTCCACTTGGCGAGTTCCGACGAGCTTCTTTGGCAAGCTCATGGACTTCTCGGATTTGTTCCCGCAGAACCTCCGACGACTGTCCGAACTTCCGTCGAACTCCCAACGTGATCATTGTCTTGACTTCGGCGCAACTCCTCCTGAATGTCTTTCTTCCATCGTAGTTAATCCTGCACACTTAAAACAAAACTTCAATCGAGACAATTAATCCTAAGCAATTAACCAAGTTGTCCGGCATTTCATTGGTCCCTCGACGCTTCGTCCAATTCTTCGGCGCATCATCCTTTCCTACAGCCTATTGCCCAATCGGCCAGTTGACTCTGCAACTCCGATATCCTTGGCACAATACCCGCTCTTCTTGGCCTGATGCCCGAGTCCACGGCCCGAAGCCTTCTGTCGATACGTCGACCGATCCACCGGCCCGACGTCCAATCTTCTGACATGTTCCTCCGGCACAACATGATTTTCCTGCTTTATTTGTCTCATCCTGATCGAAGCATCCTGCGTCACTCAAAACACAGATTAAATCATAAACATATATCAAGTGGTTTCATCATCAAAATATGAGATTTAACATGGTCCATGTGTGCCAAAAAGTAAGTCCATGTGTATCTACTAAAATCATCCACAATGACAAATCCATATTTGCTACCTCCTAGGCTTGTTGTAGCAATTGGTCCGAACAAGTCCATATGGATCAATTGCAAAGGTCCAGAGGTGCTTATTTGGTTCTTTGGTTTGAAACTACTTCTTATTTGCTTTCTTAGTTGACATGCATCACACAAATGGTCTTTGACGAACTTAATGTGAGGAATTCCTCTCACAAGTTTTTTAGATGAAATTTGAGAGATAGTTTCATGCTTGCATGACCTAACCTCCTATGCCAAAACCAAGTATCATCATTCAAAGCCGAAAAACATATTTCATTTCAAAGATCATTAATGCCGATAATGTATACATTGTTTTGTTTTAGAGCAATCATAGATGTGTTTTTGTATGGTTTTTCAATAATGCAAGCATTGGATTCAAATCTAATGATATATCCTTTATCACACAATTGACTAATGCTCAAAAGGTTATGCTTTAAGCCATCAACTAACAATATATCTTCAATAGAAAAGGTGGATTTATTACCTATAGTTCCTTTGCCAATGATTTTACCCTTGTTGTTGTCTCCGAAAGTGATATATTCTTCGTCTATGCTAGTGAGCTTAGAGAATTGAGATGGATCTCCGGTCATATGCCTTGAGCATCCACTATCAAGATACCATCTTTTGCTTCTAGCTTATGATGGTATATGTTTCTATAAAAAAAGATAACTTTTAGGCACTCATTTGACCTTGGGTGCCTCAAAAATCGATCGTCTTAACTTATCATTCTACACAGAGTACTTTATGGTTCCTTTAGAAACCCAAATCAATTTGTGTGAACTACATTTCTTAAATGGACAATGATAAGCTATATTTCCAAATTTGTAATAAAAGTTATATTTGTTTCGGGGTGAAACATGTAAAGTAGGGCTTTTAACAAAGGTGGTTGGATTTTGGTGAGAGCTACTCACAAATTCGATTCCGCCTTTTCTATGAATGTGACCCTTGTTGGCAAGGATCACGTTCAAGGACTTGCTACCAACCTTAAACTTTTCTAAGGTTTTTTTAAGTAGCAAGTTTTCCTTTTGAAGTATTTCTAGTTCATTACATTTCATACATGGAGCTAAACTATCATTATGCTCAATTTTTAATCTATTTTAATCACTAACAAGAGAATCATGATCCTTTTTTAATAATTTATATTTTTTACTAATTGATTTACATTCATCAAATAAATCATGAAAAGCATTTAATAGTTTATCAAAGGATAAATTTGCATTAAATGAACTTGTTACCTCATCTCCAATGACCATTAGTACATAGTGAGCAACTTGCTCGGTGTTGGTAGGCTCTTCTTCTTTCGATACACTTGAGTCATCCCATGTTGTTTTAAGAGTCTTCTTCTTTGGTGGCCTCTTCTTGGCTAGGAGACATTCGCTCTTGTAATGTCCCGACTTCTTGCAATCGTACATTATTACTTGATCTTTCTTGAGTTCAAATTTATTTTTAGTGTCATTTTTAAATTTATTTCTTTTTATGAATTTTTTGAATTTCCTTGTTAAGAGTGCTAAGTTTTCATCAAGGGTCCTCATCACTTGAGTTTTCTTTCAAGTGGTCTTCTTGGGTGTTTAGTGCCATATCCTTCTTGTTCTTTGGAAGGGTGTCCTCAAGCTCTTCATGATCTTTAAAAGTCATCTCATAGGTCATTAGTGACCCAATTAGTTCTTCGAGAGAAAAATTATTTAGGTCTTTGGCCTCTTGAATGGCCATGACTTTAGGGTCCTAACTCGTTGGAAAGGATCTTAAAATTTTATTAACAAGTTTAAAATCCAAAAAACCTTTACCAAGTCCTTTTAGACCAATGACGATATCCGTAAATTGGGTGTACATATCTCCAAAGGTCTCACTCGGTTTCATTCGAAACAACTCATAAATATGCACTAAAAGATTAAATTTTGACTCCTTCACTCTACTAATGCCTTCATGAGCCACTTCGAGTGTGTGCCAAATATCAAAAGCAGTTTCACAAATGGATACATGATTAAACTCGTTTTTATCTAAGGCACAAAACAAGGCATTCATAGCCTTTATGTTTAAAGCGAAAGTCTTCTTCTCCAACTCATTCCAATTGTTCATCGGAAGAGAAGACTTTTGAAACCCATTTTCTACAATATTCCATAATTTAAAATATATTAAAATTAGGAAGATCCTCATTCTAGTCTTCCAATATGTGTAATCCGTCCCATTGAACATGGACGAACGTGTAATTGAATGAGTCTCTCGGTTGTCGACAAATGCCATCTCTCTTGGGTTTTAAACCAAACGAGAGTGAACCTTGCTCTGATACCAACTATTAGGATCAAGAGCAGCACTAAGAGGGGGGGTGAATTAGTGTAGTGGAAAACTTTCCCGATTTCAAAAGTCTTTATTTTGATTAAAACTTATTCCGACGAAAATGATTTCCATTCAATCCATTTTGGAGAGAAATTGAACTTGAAAGCTTTCTAAAAGTGCAAAAGAAGATTAAGGAGATTTGCAGTAATATAAATTACACAAATGAAAAGCAAACCATAATTTAGAGTGGTTCGGTCAATGTGACCTACATCCATTTTCGGATTCCTCCTCCAACGAGGTCACCGGCATCCACTAAAGGCCTTCCTTCAATAGGCGAAGGCTAACCACCTTTTAAATCTCTTTCTCCTTTTGCCGAGTTTAGGAGATAACCTTTACAAGTCTCACTCCTCTTTCTTAGATGGTTACAAGGCAAAGAGATGAGGAGGAGAACTCTTCTCACTTTTACAACACTTTAAGACTTAAGAACTCAAGATTATGTCAATACTTTCATGCCCTTTCATACAGAAAAGGTTGAGATTTTTATAGGCCCTAATGGCTTCAAAATTGGAGTCAAAAAATGTCTCATCCTAGATTTTTGGGGTACTGGCGGTACCACCACCATTATTGGGTGGCACCACCACCTGACACCTGACGCTGGGTGGTACCACCGCACAATCTGGGCGATACCACTGCTTGACAGAGCTCGGAGGTCAAGTTCTAGCGGTACCACCACCTGACAGGGGCGGTACCACCGCTGATAGCATTAACTGCCAGCGGTACCACTGCCTAGATAACCTGGGGCATTGTTTTCCAAGCGGTGCCACTGTTGGCCAAGAATTCAGGGGATGAATGGGCTGCTCAATTCAGCCCTGTTAAGGGCCCAATTGTCCCCTAATTAAGTTAGTGGGATTACCTCCCAATTTTAACTTAATTTACGATCTAACTATGACAATTAAGACATAATCATAGTACTTTTTGTTCTTATGCGTCAATTGCTCTTCCGACGAACTTCCGGTGCACATCCGACGAACTCTCGGCAATGCTCCGGCGGACTCGCAGCAAGCTCCTCAACTTTATGACGATCTTCTTGGTGAGTTCCAATGAGCTTCTTTGGCAAGCTCCTGGACTTCTCGGTTGGTTCCGACAGAACTTCCGACGAATGTCCGGACTTCTGACGAACTCTTGAACTCCCAACGAGATCTTGATCTTGATTTCAGCACAATACCTACTTTATCTCTTACTACTATCATAGTTAATCCTGCACACTCTTCTCAACATATAGATTAGATCAAACAATTTACAATTGACTTCATCATCAAAATCTGAGATTGATCAAAGAGATCAACCCTAAGTTTAGAATCTACAAGGGTTCTAACACCTGGTATCAGAGTAGCATTCTTAGAGTCTCGTTGCCCTTCCAGAGCCATCTATCAGTCCTCCATAGCTGCCCAAAGGAATTCCCACAATTGCTTAAAAAATCATCGCTGAATTCTGCCGTCATCTCCACTACTGCAGATCATCCTTTGATCTCCCTATGAATTATAACAGGTTCTGGTTTCCTACCTTACTGCTATTGTAATTTAGTTATCCTTATTCGAAAATCTAAAAAAAAAAATTATTCTTATATTGCTGCATAAACTTTTCATCGCAAAGTTTTCATCTCTACGATGAAAGATACATTGCAGAATTCCAACCGCATAGCACAGTCTGTTTGATCTTGCTACTATCCAAATCTCTACAAAATTTTTATGACAACTTTGACACTTCCTAAAAGCAGATTTTCCTTTGGTTTCATTGAAAATTTTTCAATATAAACCACAAATCTTTTCATCCAATCTGCTACACTTGAAAATCTGTGCTGCAGAAAATTTCTGTCGCATATTATTGCCTTAACCGACTTATTTGCAACCCTTTTTAAATGAAATTTCTTATACACTTCATAGATTATCTTGGCTTCCATCTAAGATTGATTATTGAGGAATTTATCTCTAAAAATGTTCTTGTGTTGTTGCAAATTTTCATCGCAAACCGTTGAAAATTTTCTACGAGAATTCTGCTATCGCAACTTGCACCAATTTCCTTGCTGTTATACTGCCAAAATTTTCTTGATTAAATTGGTCATCCTTACTATCATATAAACTGAGATTTTACTGTCAATTCCTTCCTCAAATCTCTTGGTTTTATCTGGAAATTTCATCGAGAAACCACTGTTTCTTTGACAACAATTCTACTCTTACAAGACAACATATACCTGCAGCAACTTCTACTGAATTCTATCAAACCTTTGCTGCCATCTACCACAGATCTAAAACATTTTTTCCTTAACCTTCAACCACTACCATTACAGCCCTAAAACTCCACCAAACCACACCCTCAAACTGCACCCAAAACAACCACAAAATAAGCCAAAACCATAGCCTACATCCACCAATCCACCAACCCTTTCGACCATCAATTCTCTTAACCTAGACATGCCTTTAACCCGACAAAAATAGAGAGATCTTAACATCACAGATTTGGAGGCATATACTATGGCATCTGAGGATATAATCAATGCTAAATTTGAAGCCTTCGAGGTGCGAATGGAGGATAAGATTCAGACTCTCTTTATCGAACTCAGATTGGTCCGACCACCAAGCCCGAATAAATCACATCAAGGAGAGAGATCTGCCCAATCATACCTAGCTCGAAGAGATGAATTCCAAGAGAGGGGAGGCTCTATGACCGACCCTAACTATCCATGCATGAGGGTGGACTTCCCTAGATGGGAAGAAGGAGACCCGATTGGTTGGATCTCGCACGCAGAGCGATATTTTCGGTACCACAAAACCACGGATGCATTTATGGTGGAAATTATAGCTATACATCTGGAAGGGGATGCCATACAGTGGTTTGACTAATTTGAACACACTCATGGAGTCCTCTCATGGTGACAATTCAAAGATGGGCTACTGATCCGCTTCGGACCAACCGATTACGAGAATATTGACGGATAACTAGCAAAGATCGACAAACCTCCACCATTCAGGAGTACCAAACTAGGTTTGAAAGGTTATCTAATTAAACTCGTGATTGGTTTGAAAAATAGCTATTGGGGACCTTTATTGAGAGCTTAAAGTCAGAGATCTGGGGAGAAGTTAAAGCGCGACAACTATACACTCTTATGGCAGCCATCTCTTTCGCACGACTTCAAGAGGAGCGATTGAACTATGAAGCTCGAAGGACTAGGATCGCTCCCCAACTAGTAATGCTGAAGCCCTCATCCCCCCTACTATCAACCGAGTCCTTGCACCAAAAAAGTTGACAAGAGAAGTATTGAATCTCAGATTTTGATGATGAAACCAATTGATAAGTGTTTATAAATTAATCTACGTTTTGAGTGACACAGGATGCTTCGATTAGGATAAGACAATTAAACTAGGAAGAATCATGTTGGGCTAGTGGAATATGTTAGAAAATTGGATGTTTAGCTGGAGGATCGGATGACGTATCGACAGAAGGCTTCGGGCCATGGATTCAGGCATCGGGCTAAGAAGAGCGGAAATTGTGCCAAGGATATTGAAGTTGCAGAGGTCAATTGGTCGATTGGGCAATAGGCCGCAAGAGAGGACGATGCGTCGAAGAATCAGACGAAGCGTCGATGGACCAATGACATGCCGGACAACATGATTCATGCTTAGTAATAATTGTCTAGATCGAAGTTTGTTTTTACATATGCAGGATTAACTACAATACCAAGGCATAAAGCAAAATGAAGTCCCGGTGTCAAGAACACGATTTCGTTGGGAATTCGAGAGTTCGTCGGAAGTCCGGACATTCATCGAAAGTTCTATCAGAATTGATTGAGAAGTCCCAGAGCTTGCTAAAGAAGCTCATTAGAACTCACCAAGAAGATTATCATGAAGTCCAGGAGCTTGTCGGGAGTCCGCTGGAACATTGCCGAGAGATCATCGGAAGTTCATCAGAAGATCGCTAGAAGTTCGTCGGAAGAAACCTAGACTTACGGACTTTGTTTCGCTTAGCAAATGTCTTAAAATTCATAGTTAGCACATAATAGGGATTAGAATTGGGCCAACCTAATTAGGGGACAGTTGGAATAAGTTTGGGCTGTGTTGGGCTAAGAGAAAGACCTAAACAGTGACTAAACAGGTGAAATCATCGTGACACAGTCTCCGAGACTGTGTCAGGCAGTGGTACCGCCCAGACTCAGTCTCCGAGACTGTCTGAGCGGTGGTACTACCAGTCTGGGTCGTGGTACCACCCAATGTAAGGCTGCAGGCGGTGGTACTATCCAGTGCAGGTGGTGGTACCGCCCGTACCCTGAAAATACAGGGGTTTGAATTTTGGATTCCAAATTTGAATCCATTTGGGGCCTATAAATACCCCAGCTATTCCTACATGGATAAGAAAGAAATATTAAGCAAAACCCTATGATTCTAAAGTTGTAAACCTTGGAAAGTTAAGTTCCCTCCTCCCAAAGCTTAGAGAGAGTTCTAAGGGAGGTGTGAGAGGGATACCATGTAAAAGAGGATTGTAAAAGGTTGTCTCCTAAACTTATGAAAAGGAGAAAAGAGGTGTAAAAGGGTAGTTGGTCTTCGTCCATTGAAAGAATACCGATAGTGGATGCCGGTGGCCTCGACAGAAGAGGAATCGGTGAAGTGGATGTAGGTCACGACGACTGAACCACTATAAAAATCTGATTTGCGTTTCTCTTGTGTAATTTACTTGACTGCAAACCACTTTACTTGCTTGACATCTACTATACTCTTTCATATGCTTTTAAAGTTAATACCTTTACGAAACAGTTTTTTGTCAGAAATGGAATTAATCGCAATGAAGTTTTGAACCGACGTAATTTTTACCGCTACACTAATTCACACTCCTGTCTTAGTGCTTACTCTTTTCCTAACAATTGGTATCAAAGCTAGGTTATTTCTCATTTGGTTTAGCACCTAAGAGAAATGGCTCTTTTTGGTTTTTAAGAGGGACTTTCTCTCATTTGTCCTCCCTTGTTCAATGGGATGGACTACATATATTGGAAAACTCGAATAAGAGTTTTCTTACTTTCTTTGGATTTAAATTTATGGAGTATTGTGGAAAATGGATTTCGAAGTCTTCTCTTCCAATGAACCATTAGAATGATTTAGAGAAGAAGACTTTTTCTTTAAATGCTAGAGCTATGAATGCTCTATTTTGCACCTTAGACAAAAACGAATTCAATCGAATTTCTTTGTGTGAAATGGCTTTCGATATTTGGCACACTCTCAAAATCACACACGAAGGCACAAATAGAGTTAAAGAGTCTAAAATTAACCTTTTAATGTATGTGTTTGAGTTATTTTATATAAAACCAAGTGAAACCGTTGTTGACATGTACACCCATTTTACGGATGTCGTCAATAGTTTAAAAGCACTTGTTAGAAGTTTTTCAGATTTTGAACTTATCAACAAAGTTTTACGCTCACTTTCTAAAACTTGAGACTCTAAAGTAATAGCCATACAAGAGGCAAAGGATTTGAAATGTTTTCCACTCGAAGAACTAATAGGGTCCTTGATGACATATGAAATGACGTGCAAAGCATGTAAAGAACTTGAGAACTACCTTCCAAAGAACCAGAAGGATTTCGGACTTAGAACAATTAAAGACCATTCGAGCATAAGCTCAAGTGATGGTGAACTTGAACTTCTCATGAAATTTTTAAAACAAGAATAAAAAATTAAAAATAAACTTAAAAAGAAGAAGAAGGCGACTTGGGACAAATCGAACTCCTCCGAAGACAAGGAGGAAATCAACAAAGACGAGGTGGCAAACTACACCTTAACAGCTTTCGATGATGAGATAATCAAAATGCCCTTAATTTATTTTGAAATTACATAATTCTTTTCATGAGTTATTTTTAATTTAGTTTAGAATTAATTTTCTTAAAAATTACATGTTTAATAATGAAAATATAAAAAATTAGGAATCATGCTTATCATTCTAGTAATTTTGAAAATAATCATGAAAATTACATGTTTATGATAAATAAAATGATTTTGATTAAAAATTCCTTATGAAATCATGTTTAATGATATCATGCCTAATAAATTTATTTTTCGAAATTATGCATGATGATTTGAAGTAATGATGAGTTTTGGGTGATTTATGGATTATCAATTTTTACTATAATGAAAGTAACTTTTTCGGTTTTAAAAATTATACATGTTTTTGATTTGACATAAATGAAAAAGGCATGATAATATGAAATCAATCACTTAAAATGAAACACATAAAAAGGAAAATATATTATCATTGAAATTAAAATAATGAATCAATTTATATTATGAATTTTGTGAACCATGAAATTATTTTTGATGAATCTATTAGTATCATTTTTATGAATCTCTTAAAAGTGACTTTGTTGATTTAACAAGTTGAATGATTTGAAGATAAATGATGATTTTTCTCTTGATTATAACTTGTGATATTTTTTTTGAATCATCATCTTAATTTTGAACTCCTATATTTTTTCTTACCATTTATCTAAAAAGAAGAGATTAATGAATCTATCTATTTTTTTTGAATCTCTTGAAAATGGTTTTGATTTGATGATTTGAATATGAATGAGTTTTATCTTGATTTTTTAAGATTTATAACTTGAGATTTCTTATGCTTAAATCAAGATTTTATATACATGAATTGAAATATTTTTCTCCTAAGTTTCTTTTACAATTTACTAAAGAGAATATCTTTTTCGAAATTCATGACTTAAATTTTTTTTGAATATCTTTTATTATTTGATCTCCTAAGATTTTCTTTTGATTATTTAAGAGGAGATTTTTCAAAAGAAACCATGCTTTTTGGTATTCACATGATCTTATCTTTCAAGATATGATTTTTATGCAATTTCTTGAATTCATCACCCAATTAATTTTTCTTGATGAGATGAAATGAATGTGATGAAATAAAAATATGCATGAAATACAAATGAGAAATTATGATCATGCATGATAGGATGCAATGTAATTTGACATTTAGATACCATCATGATTTAAAATGGTATGATTGGTTGCTAAATTGATGTATTATGAATGCTTGAGTATTTTGTATGAGATGATGATTGATATATTGTTAGTATCATGCATAAAGTAAGGATGAAATGTAAGATTTTGAAATTGTGCATGTTTTAATTTGAAACTATTATGATGCACAAACATATTGAAAAAAGATTGATACTTCAACTTTGTCATGATTTGAAAATTCATGTAAAGGGAAAAAGAATTACAACATTATATTCTTCCTTTCTTTTTGACAATGACAAAGGGGGAGATAGCTAGTTTACTAACTAGCTTGCATAAGTCAAGAAGATGCAAAAACTTGCTTACTTGCTTGCACATCTAAAGAGAAGATGCAAACGTACTTCATGTAGCTTTCTTCGTTAAAACATTGTATCTTGCTAGCTTGTTATCTTGCATTATTCTTTAAAAACTTGTTAGCCTTCATACTTCAAAAAGAAGTATCACTTGTCAAATTGCTAGCTTGTATGTTGTAAAATAATGTAAAATTTTGCTAGCTTGCACTTTGCAAAAGAAGCAAAAAATGACATTCTCAAAAGAGAAGAAAGAGCTTGCTATCTTGAAAATCACTAGCTTGCCTATCTTAAGAAGTAAAAATACAAACTTGCAAAATTTTCAATCATGCACATCTTTGAAATTAATGATGATTTGGTGATTATGCATGTTGTAAAGTGATATAAAATTGCTAGCTTACACATTCTAAAATGATGAAAAAATTTGCTAGCTTGTATGTTGTAGAACATGCTATCTTACTACCTTGCATAACTAAAACTTAATAGCTTGCATGTTCTAATATGATGTAGCACTTGCTAAATTTTTGCTAGCTTGCATGATGATAAAGATGGAGATTATGTTTATTATGCAATAAGTTGAACTTGTATTTTCAAACACTTGAAAGTTACACTTCTCCTTTTTGTTGATGACAAAGGGGGAGAAGTATGATCATGTTATGCATTATGACGTGTTGCAAATATTTATGATGAAATTTGCAAGGACTTGAATTCAACTTGAATTCAAGATTCTATCAATATGCCATATTGATATGGGGAGTTTGTTTAAACTCCGAGAGTTTATTTTAACTCCGTCATCAATTGGTTGTCATCATCATACAGGGAGAGATTGTTGAATCTCAGATTTTGATAATGAAATCAATTGATAAGTGTTTATGAATTGATTTATGTTTTGAGTGATGCAGGATGCTTTGATCAAGATGAGATAATTAAACTAGGAAGAATCATGTTGGGTCGGTGGAACATGTCAAAAAATTGGATGTTTAGCCGGAGGATTGGATGACATATCGATAGAAGGCTTCGGGCCATAGATTCTAGCATCAGGCTAAGAAGAGCAAAAATTGTGCCAAGGATATTAGAGTTGTAGAGGTTAACTAGCCGATTGGGCAATAGGCCGGAAGAGAGGACGATGCATCGAAAAATCGGACGAAGCGTCGATGGACCAATGACATGCCGGACAACATGATTCATGCTTAGTAATAATTGTCTAGATCGAAGTATGTTTTTACATGTGTAGAATTAACTACAATAGCAAGGCATAAAGCAAAATGAAGTCCCGGAGTTAAGAACGCGATTTCGTTAAGAGTTTGAGAGTTCGTCGGAAGTCCGGACGTTCGTCGGATGTTCTGTCGGAATTGACCGAGAAGTCTTAGAGCTTGCCAAAGAAGCTCATTGGAACTTGCCAAGAAGATCATCATAAAGTCTAGAAGCTTGTTAAGAGTCCGCTAGAACATTACCGAGAGATCGTTGGAAATTCACCAGAAGATCGCCAGAAACATACCGGAAGAAACCTAGACTTACAGACTTTCTTTAGCTTAGTAAATATCTTAAAATTTGTAGTTTGCACATAATACGGATTAGAATTGGGCCAACCCAATTAGGGGACAGTTGGGCCAAGTTTGGGCTGTGTTGGGCCAAGAGAAAGGCCCAAACAATGATCAAATAGGTGAAACCGTCATGGCATAGTCTTCGAGACTATGTCAAGCGGTGGTACCGCTAGTCTGGGTAGTGGTATCACCCAGACTCAGTCTTTGAGACTGTTTGGGCAGTGGTATTGCTAGTCTGGGCAGTGGTACCACCCAATGCCAGGCTACAGGCGATGGTATCGCCTAGTGCAGGCGGTGGTACCGCCCGTACCCTGAAATTTTAGGGGTTTGAATTTTGGGCTCCAAATCTGTATCCATTTGGGGCCCATAAATACCCCATCTATTCCTGCATGGATAAGCAACAAATATTGAGCAAAACCCTATGATTCTAAAGTTGTAAACCTTAGAAAGTTGAGTTTCCTCCTCCCAAAGCTTAGAGAGAGTTCTATGGGAGGTGGGAGAGGGGTACCTTGTAAAAGAGGGATGTAAAAGGTTGTCTCCTAAACCTGTGAAAAGGAGAAGAGGGGTGTAAAAGGGTAGTTAGTCTTCACCCATTGAAAGAAGACTGATAGTGAATGTCAGGGGCCTCGACGGAAGAGGAGTCGGCAAAGTGGATGTAGGTCACAATGACCGAACCACTATAAAAATCTGGTTTGCATTTCTCTTGTGTAATTTACTTGACTACAAACCACTTTACTTGCTTTACATCCACTATGCTCTTTCGTATGCTTTCAATGTTTATACCTTTACGAAATGGTTTTTCATCGGAAACAGATTTAATCGCAATGAAGTTTTGAACCGACGTAATTTTTACTGCTGCACTAATTCACCCCCCCTCTTAGTGCTGACTCTTTTCCTAACAAGAAGAGCTTCGGGAGCGATCTGCGAAGGGGTTCTGTTGGCACTGCGACAAGCTGTGGAGCTGCAAGCATCGTTGTAAAAAAGGGAGACTTCTTATGATTGAACTAGTAGAAGAAGAGGTCATTAAACATCTAGAAGAGAGCCTTGAACATGAAGAAGAAGATTTAGAAGAAGAGCCACAACCGACCGATGTTACGGTATATGCACTAGCCGGATACTTAAACCCGCAAACGATGAAAGTTGGAGGCCTTCTCAAACAATAACCAATCACTATTCTCATCGACATAGGCAACACTAATAACTTCCTAAACAGTAAGGTTGTTGCTCGGATGACACTGCACAATGAAGGTTGCAGCAAGTTCGACGTAAAGGTCACCGATGGAAGAATCCTAAAGTGCGACTAAAGATGTCCACAGATCATCCTACACAGAAAGCGCGGAAGCAACGTAACCACCGTTTCGACCCAACCAATGGAGAAAGTTTTGCACGAGGTAAATGATAATTTTTTTATGCATCTCCAACAGCAACCAAAAGGGAAGAAAATAGAAATTGAAGATCAAAATCTTGCCCAATTGCTTGCTGAATTTGTCGATATTTTTGCAAAGACACTCGGTCGTCCTCCTATGCGGCAACATGACCGTCAGATTCCAATCTTTCTAGGCAAGCCATCAACGAACACTTGACCGTACCAATATTCTCACCTCTAGAAGGATGAAATTGAGAAGATCGTAAAGGAGATGCTTGAAACAGGGATGATTGTTGAATCTCAGATTTTAATGATGAAGTCAATTGTCATTTGATTATCTAATCCATATGTTGAGATAAGTGTACAGGATTAACTACGATGGTAGTAAGACATGCAGTAGGTGTTGCGCTAGAGTCAAGACCAAGATCACATTGGGGGTTTGAGAGTTCGACGAAAGTCCGGATGGTCGTCAGAGGTTTTGCGGGAACAAATCCGAGAAGTCTAGGAGCTTACCAAAGAAGCTCGTCGGAACTCACCAAGAGGATCGTCGTAAGTCCAGGAGTTTGCCGGAAGTCCGCCGGAGCATCGCCGAGGGTTCGTCGGATGTTCGATAGAAGTTCATTGGAAGAAGTTATTGATGCACCATAACACGAGTTGCAGTATTAATGTCTTAAATGTCGTAGTTAGCATGAAGATTAAGTTAGGAATGGGAGGTGATCTCATTAACTTAATCTGGGGCCAATTGGACCCTTGACAGACCTAAATTGGGCCGAATGGATTAGCCCATTCGGACCCAGATTTCTTGGCCGACGGTGGCACCGCCCAGAAGCTCAGTCTCCGAGCGAAGTCAAGCGGTGGTCCCGCCTAACCTTAGTCTCCGAGAGAAGTCAGGCGGTGGTACCGCCCTTGTCAGGTGGTGGTACCACCTGAGCTCGGTCTCCGAGCAGTGTCAGGCGGTAGTATCGCCCAATTCTGGCGGTGGTACTGCCAGGACACCAGAAATCCGGGAGATGACACTTTTGAGCTCTAAATTTAAACCAGTTTGGGCCTATATAAACCCTACCCTTTCCTGCATGAAAGGGCATCGAAAGCTTACATTTATTCTAAGAATTTGAGAGCTTGAAAGTGTTGTAAAAGGCTAGAAGTTCTTCTCCCTCTTTTCTTCTAAGTTTTGATCATTCAAGAGAGGATTGAAAATCTGTAAGGGATGTCTCCTAAGCCCATCAAAAGGAGTAAAGCAATAAAAGGGTGGTTGGCCTTCGCCTATTGAAGGAAGGCCTCTAGTGGACATCGATGACCTCATTGGAGGAGGAAGCCAAAAGTGGATGTAGGTCAAGATTGACCGAACCACTCTAAATCTCAGTTTGCCTTTACATTCTACTCCTTATCTTAACTATAAACTACCTCAGTTGCTTTACGTCAACTATACTTCCGTTTACTCTTAAGTTGAAGATCTTTCCGAAATGGTTTTCATCGAAAATGATTTCATCGTATGAACATCGTTTTAATCGACGAAAGTTTTCCGCTGCACTAATTCCCCCCACCCCCTCTTAGTGCTTTTTATCCCAACAATTGGTATAAGAGTGGGGTTCACTCTCAATCAGATTAAAACTCAAGAGAGATGACATACGCTGGAAACCAAGAGGGTCACTCTATTACACGTCTGCCTATGTTCAATAGGACGGACTACACCTATTGGAAGACCCGAATGAGGATTTTCCTTATTTTCATGGATTTTAAACTTTGGAATATTGTTGAAAATGGATTTTCAAAGTCTTCTCTTCCAATGATCGATTGGAATGAATTGGAGAAGAAGACTTTCACTCTTAATGCAAAGGCTATGAATGCCTTATTTTGTGTGCTTGATAAAAGCGAGTTCAATTGTGTTTCGATTTGTGAACCGGTATATGATATTTGGCATACACTCGAAGTGACTCACGAAGACACAAGTAGAGTGAAAGAGTAAAAAATTAATCTTTTAGTACATTCTTATGAACTTTTTCGAATGAAACCGAGCAAGACCATAGGTGACATGTACACCCGTTTCACAGATGTCGTCAATGGTCTAAAAGGACTCGGTAAAAGTTTTTTGGATTTTGAGCTTGTCAATATAATTCTAATATCCCTTCCAAAGAGTTGGGACTCTAAAGTCATTGCTATTCAAGAGGCTAAAGATTTAAACAACTTCCCTCTTGAAGAATTAATCGGATCATTAATGACCTATGAAATGACTTGCAAAGCTCATGAAGAGCCAGAAGACATCCTTCCAAAGA
Organism: Musa acuminata AAA Group; assembly: GCF_036884655.1. NCBI lineage: Eukaryota > Viridiplantae > Streptophyta > Magnoliopsida > Zingiberales > Musaceae > Musa > Musa acuminata. The sequence continues at coordinate 15,755,320 of NC_088338.1, forward strand.
ACAGGAAGGATATGACACTTAGAACTCTAGAAGACCACTTGAGAGAAAACTTAAGTGATGAGAACTTTGACGATGACTTGGCACTTCTAACAAGGAAATTTAAAAAAATCATTAAAAAAAACAAATTTAAAAATGACACTAAAAATAAACTTGAACCCAAAAAGGACCAAGTTATTTGCTACGAATGCAAGAAGTCGGGACACTACAAAATTGATTGTCCCCAAGCCAAGAAGAGAACACCAAAGAAGAAAGTGCTCAAAGCAACGTGGGATGACTCAAGCGCGTCCGAAGAAGAGGAGTCCAACACCGAGCAAGTTGCTCATTATGCCCTAATGGCCATCGGAGAGGAGGTAACGAATTTAATTGATGCAGATTTATCATTTGATGAATTATTAAATGCTTTCCATGACTTATTTGATGAATGTAAAATAATTAGTAGAAAATATAAATTGTTAAAAAAGGAGTAATATATTCTCATTAATAATTTTAATAAATTAAAAACTGAACATAATGATAGTTTAGCTCCATGTATGAAATGCCATGATCTAGAAACTCTCCAAAAGGAGAACTTGCTACTTAAGGACATCTTGAAGAAATTCGAGGTTGGTAGCAAGTCTTTGAATATGATCCTTAGAAATAAGGGTCATGTTCCTAAAAGAAGTGGAATCAGATTTGTGAGAAGTCCTCACCAAAATCCAACCACTTTCATTAAAAGCCCTATCTTGCATGTATCGTGCTAAAACAAATGCAACTTTTGTTGCAAATATGGACATAGAACTTATCATTGTCCATCCAAAAAAGTTAGTCCAAACAAATTAATTTGGGTTCCTAAAGGAACCATGATAAATTCCATGCAACATGATAAAAAATTTAGATCAGTTTTTGAGGCACCCAAAATTAAATGGGTACTTAACAATCATCCTTTCTTATAGAAATATATACTATCACAAGCTAGGAGTAATAGATGGTACCTTGAGAGTGGATTCTCAAGGCATATGGCCGGAGATCCACCTTAATTCTCTAAGCTCTCTAGCATAGACGAAGGCTATGTCACCTTCGGTGACAACAAGGGTAAAATCATTGGCAAAGGAACCATAGGTAACAAACCCAACTTCTTTATTAAAGATGTTTTGTTAGTTGATGGTTTAAAACATAACCTCTTGAGCATTAGTCAATTATGTGATAAAGAATATATTGTCAAATTCGAATCTAATACTTGCATCATTGAAAAACCACACAAAAACACATATATGATTGCATTAAAATAAAATAACATATATACCATTGACATCAATGATCTTTGTAATGAAATATGTTTCCCGATTTTGAATGACAATGCTTGGCGTTAGCATAGGATATTAGGTCATGCTAGCATGAAACTAATCACTCAAATTTCATCCAAAGAACTTGTAAGAGGAATTCCTCATATCAATTTCATCAAAGATAATGTGTGTGATGCTTGTTAATTAGGAAAACAAATTAAGGGTAGCTTCAAATCTAAGAACCAAATAAGCACCTCTAGACCCTTGCAATTGATCCATATGGACTTATTCAGACCAATCTCTACATCAAGCCTAGGAGGTAGCAAATATGCCTTTGTTATTGTAGATGATTACAGTAGATACATATGGACTTATTTCTTGAAACACAAAAATGAATACTTTAGATATTTCACCAAGTTTTGTAAACTTGTTCAAAATGAAAAGGGTTCTATGATTTCATTAATTAGAAGTGATCATGGTGGAATTTTAAAACCGTGATTTCCAAGAATTTTATGAATTTAATGGATACAATCACAACTTCTCTACTCCAAGAAATCCTCAACAAAATGGAGTAGTGGAAAGAAAAAATAGAAATTTACAAGAAATGGCAAGAACCATGTTAAATGAAAATAGCCTACCAAAATATTTTTGGGCTGAAGCCGTAAACACTACATGCTATATTTTGAATAGAGTTCTAGTAAGACCCTTACTCACCAAAACTCCCTATGAGTTGTGGAACAACAAAAAACCCAATGTTTCATATTTTAAAGTTTTTGGGTGTAAGTATTTTATCTTGAATGAAAAAGATGTCTTAGGAAAATTTGATGCTAAATCCGATGAAGGAATTTTTCTTGGTTATTCTTCGGTTTCTAAAGCTTTTCGTATCTTAAATAAAAGAACTTTAATTATAGAAGAATCCATTCATGTTGTTTTTAATGAGATTTTCGAAATCAAGAAAAATGATTTTGATGATGATGTTAATTTCGATTCTTTGAATTTAAATGAAACCCCTTCTGCAACTAGCAACTTGGATGCATCCACTTCCGAAACATCCTTACCCAAGGATTGGAAGTATGTAGATGCTCATCCTAAGGAGCTAATCTTATGAGACACATCTAAGGGGGTTCAAATATGTTCTTCTCTTAAAAATTTTTGTGCCAACGCCGCTATTCTCTCTCAAATTGAACCTAAATGTATTGACGAAATCATGAAAAATGATTCATGAATTATCGCAATGCAAGATGAGTTAAATCAATTTGAGAGAAATGGGGTATGGAAACTTGTTCCTAGGCCAAATGACCATTTAGTTATTGGTACTAAATGGGTCTTTAGAAACAAACAAGATGAATATGGTATCATGGTTAGTAACAAGGCTAGATTAGTGGCCAAAGGCTTCAACCAAAAAGAAGGTATCGATTACAAAGAAACCTTCGCTCCTATGGCTCGATTAAAAGCCATAAGGATGCTCCTTGCCTATGCTAGTAATAATAATTTTAAGTTGTTTCAATTGAATGTTCAAAGTGCTTTTCTTAATGGCTTTATTTTCGTAGAAGTTTATGTTGAACAACCTTCTGGATTTGAAAATAATAGCCTCCCTAATCATGTGTTTAAATTAACTAAAGTTCTTTATGGTTTAAAACAAGCCCCAAGGGCTTGGTATGAGAGATTTAGTTCTTTTCTTATTGAAAATAATTTCTCAAAAGGCAAGGTCGATACTACATTGTTTATCAAAAATTTTAAAAATAATTTTCTCATTATTCATATTTATGTTGATGATATTATCTTCGGTTCTACGAATGAATCTCTTTGTGAATCTTTTGCTAAAACTATGAGCCTTGAATTTGAAATGAGTTTGACAGGAGAATTAACTTTCTTCTTAGGCTTATAAATTAAACAACTAAGCAATGACATCTTTATTAGTCAAACTAAATATGCTTTAGATTTGCTAAAAAGATTTAATATGGATAGCTCAAAAGCTATCAACACTCCTTTGAGCACCTCCACTAAGTTAGAAATTGATGAAGTAGAGAAAGCTTCGATCAAAAAACTTATAGGGGTATAATAGAAAGTTTACTTTACCTCACTACAACTAGACCAGATATCATGTTCAGTGTAGGACTTTGTGCTCGGTTTCAATCGAACCCTAAGACATCTCATCTCAAAGCAGTTAAAAGAATACTTAGATATCTTAAAAGTACTACAAATCTAGGATTATGGTATCCAAAAATCGAGAATTTTGAGCTAATTGCTTATGTTGATGCGGATTTTGCTGGGTATAGACTAGATAGAAAAAGCACATCAAGAACATGTCAATTCTTGGGGCATGCCCTTGTTTCCTGGTCATCTAAGAAATAAAACTCGGTTGCACTATCAACAACCAAAGCTGAGTATATTACAGCTAGTGCATGCTGTGCACAAGTTGTGTGGATGAAAAATACCTTAGAAGATTATAAAGTTTATCTTAAAAATATTCTCATTAAATATGATAACACAAGTGCAATATGTTTAACAAAGAATCTCATTCAACACTCAAGAACAAAACATATTAATATTATATATCACTTTATACGAGATCATGTCACTAATCATGATGTAATTATAGAGTTTATTGATACTAAACATCAACTAGCTGATATTTTTATAAAGCCTTTAAGTGAAGAATAATTTGATTTCATTAGAAGAGAATTAGGAATGTTGATGTGTCTAAATGCATGAACTCATTAAATTTATTTTTCGGACTTTCTTGATTCAATGATCAATCACTTAATTGTTGTGATGAGAATTTTATACGATTACATGCCTTAATAACATGTTAGAAATTATGTGTTTTGGATGCAAAATTTTCATGATGATGAGCATTTGAAAAGCTATGACAAAAATGTATCTAAATGCATGTGTTAAATTTCACTTTCGGACTTTCTTGATCCTAACAATACATGATTTAGTATTTCTCTTCCGGACTTAATGCAGCTTTCATAAGCCTATGTCATATCAAGTTTATTTCATATTATTGATTTTTGACATATGGAATCAATTAACAAATGCATCTCTCATAGATTTACCTTGTGAAAAATATTTTTTCGAGAAATGGATTTGATGAAATGATTCATTCTTATGAATTCCTTCTTGATGAAGGAAGATTTTTAAAATGAAGTATGATTTAATCTCTTATCATTTTAACTTCATTCAAGTAAGTTCATAATGGCTTTCCTCCATGCAAAACGTTAATGACAAATAAAAGGGAAGAAGTAATGAAAGCTATCTTCATGTCATGTTTGCTTGAAAAAATTATATAATTGGTATCCTATCACTTATTATTGAAAAATGACATGAACTTTTTATGATATGAATCATTACCACACTTATGCTTAAAATTTGCTTAAATCATTCTCCTTTTTGCTGATGACAAAGGGGGAGAAATATGTGGTAAATTGATGATAGAATTGCTATAATTGCCATATTTGCATTATGTTAAGATATCAAAAGCTTGCATCGTAATTTTCGATATTGATATCTTAAAATATATGGTACATTAATGATCGAATTGATATACATGTGAAATGTTTGCATTAATGAAAAGATATCTAGAGCTTACATTACAATTTTACAATGTTGATATCTTGCCATGTGATGAAATGCTATGATTGCTATACACTTGAAATGTTTGCATTGTGTTAAGATATCAAGAGTTTACATCATAATTTTACAATGTTGATATCTTGCCATGTGATGAAATGCTATGATTGCTATACACTTGAAATGTTTGCATTATGTTAAGATATCAAGAGCTTACATTGTAATTTTACATGTTGATATCTTACCATATGATGAATTGCTATGATTGCTATCTTTCATATTTGAAATGTAAGACGTGAAAATGGATGTCAAGCCTTGACATCATTTTTAGAGAGATACATCATGATAGGAATCATGATGGGAGTATTGATAAGGTTAAATGAACTTAACTTATCAAATATATCTCTTGAATTCAAAGGCTTTGAATTCAAGAATGACTTATCTCAAGTATGACATATAGATAGGGGGAGTTAATGTTAACTCCGTCATCAATTGATTGTCATCATCAAAAAGGGGGAGATAGTTGAATCTCGGATTTTGATGATAAAGTCAATTGTCATTTGGTTATCTAATCCATATGTTGAGATAAGTATGCAGGATTAACTACGATAGTAGTAAGACATGCAGTAGGTGTTGCACCAGAGTCAAGACCAAGATCACGTTGGGGGTTTGAGAGTTCGACGGAAGTTCGAACGGTTGTCGGAGGTTCTGCGGGAACAAATCCGAGAAGTTCAGGAACTTGCCAAAAAAGCTCGTCGGAACTCACCAAGAGGATCGTCGCAAGTCCAGGAGTTTGCTAGAAGTCCACCGGAGCATCGTCGAGGGTTCATCGGATGTTCGCCGAATGTTCGCCGGAAGCTCGTCGGAAGAAGCGATTGACGCATCGGAACATGAGTTGCAGTATTAATATCTTAAATGTCGTAGTTAACATGAAGATTAAGTTAGGAATGGGAGGTGATCCCATTAACTTAATCTGGGGCCAATTGGGCCCTTGATAGACCCAAATTGGGCCAAATGGATCAGCCCATTCGGACCTATATTTCCTAGCCGGCGATGGCACCACCCAGAAGCTCGGTCTCTGAGCGAAGTCAGGCGGTGGTACCACCCCTGTCAAGCAGTTGTACCACCTGAGCTCGGTCTCCGAGCAGTGTCAGGCGGTAGTACCACCTAGTTCTAGCGGTGGTACCTGTTAGGATCGGAGCGGCACTAAGAGGGGGGGGTGAATTAGTGCAGCGGATTAAAACGTCGGTTTTGACAAATCTTTCGTACGATAAAAATCGAACTCGGAAGTGCTTAACTTGAAAGCGTATTCGCAACGTTGTGCAGCAAAGGTAATGAGGAAATAAAGCAAGAAAGAAGGTTTGTAGTAATGTAAATAGCAATAATGAAATGCAAACCAAAGATTACGACGATTTTAAAGTGGTTCGATCAAATGACCTACATCCACTTGTGAGGCCCCTCTTCGATGAGGCTCCCACCTTCCACTAGCAAATCTCTTGAAAGGGAAGGGTAAATACCCCTCTTACAACTTTTTTTTATAAGCGGTTCACTCTCTTACAGATTTTTAGCAAGAAAGAAGGAGGTGAACACTAGCAAATTGAAAACATGACTAGCTAAGACATTTCTAAGACCTTTCTCTCAATCAATTGCTTCTCAAAAAGTTGTAATCTCAGCTGAGATTTGAGGGGTATTTATAGGCCACAAGAGGATTCAAATTTGGGCTCCAAAATTTGAATTCTCTTTGGGTTCCCGATGCTAGCGGTGCCACCGCCTGTCAGTGTCAGACACTGACAGTGGACTGGTGGTGCCACCGCCTAGCCAAGCAGTGCCACCACCCAGCTCTCAGGTGCTAGGCGGTGCAACCGCCCAGTCTGGCGGTGCCACCGCTAGACCCTTCGGTTCACTGGTTGGGCTTCAAATTTAGCCCAAACCAAGTCTAATTTTGGGCCTAGTTGGCCCCTAACCAGAATATAGAATTATCTCTTAATCCTAATCCTAATTACAAGTGAACTATATAACTAAAAACATCCTAAGCAAGTTTTCAATCGCGAACGTCGAGTCTTGTTCCAGCGAGCTTTCCGACGAACTTCTTCCGACGGACTCCCAGCAAGCTCCCGATCTTGTGATGACTTTAACGAGTAGCCGAGCCTTCTCGTGATCTCCGTGAACCTCCGACGATCTCTTCGGCGAACTTCCGAAAATTCCGACAGGTTCCCAATTTCTTCTCGGTTGGTTCCGGCAGCATCTCCGACGATTCTTCGGACTCTTAAACGTCCATCGAACTTGACTCTAGTATTCTTGCTTTGTGTTTTCTGGTTATCATAGTTAATCCTACACACTTAACTCAATAATATGAATTAGATCAATTAACCCATCAATTGATTTTATCATCAAAATCCGAGATTCAACAGTACCGCCAAGACCCCAGAAATCTAGGAGATGACACTTTTGAGCTCCAAATTCAAACCAGTTGGGGCCTATATAAACCTCACCCTTTCCTGCATGAAAGGGCACCGAAAGCTTGCATTTATTCTAAGAATTTGAGAGCTTAAAAATGTTGTAAAAGGCTAGAAGTTCTTCTCCCTCTTTTCTTCTAAGTTTTGATCATTAAAGAGAGGAGTGAAAATCTATAAGGGTTGTCTCCTAAGCCCGTCAAAAGGAGTAAAGCTGTAAAAGGGTGGTTGGCCTTCGTCTATTGAAGGAAGGCCTATAGTGGATGTCGGTGACCTCATTGGAGGAGGAAGCCAAAAGTGGATATAGGTCAAGATTGACCGAACCACTCTAAATCTCGGTTTGCATTTACATTCTGCTCCTTATCTTAGCTGCAAACTGCCTCTATTACTTTACGTCAACTATACTTCCGTTTACTCTTAAGTTGAAGAACTTTCTGAAATGTTTTCAACGAAAATGATTTCATCATACGAATGTCATTTTAATCAATGAAAGTTTTCCGCTGCACTAATTCACACCCCCCCCCCTCTCTTAGTACTTTTGATCCCAATAATGATTGGGCCAATTTGCAGCCCCTATTCCTCACCGGTACTACTTGTACGTAAGAAGGACGGAACATGACGGATGTGCATAGACTACCAAGCTTTAAATGGCATCACCATCAAGGACAAATACCCTATTCTAGTAGTAGAAGAATTGCTAGATGAAAGGGAGCACGAATCTTCACAAAGCTGGACCTTCGATCTGGGTATCATCAAATACGAGTGTGCGAAGAAGACATACCAAAAACCACCTTTCGAACATACAACGACCACTACGAATTTTTGCTTTCTTCAACAGAAGGTGGAATATCTTGAGAATATCATATCAGAGGAAGGTGTGACGGTGGACCCCTCCATAATTGAAGCAATGCAGAACTGGCTTTCTGGGTCTAACAGGCTACTACCGCAAGTTCGTGAAAAACTATGGAAAGATCAGTGCACCACTTACGTCCTTGCTAAAAAAATATGCTTTCCAATGGTTGAACAAAGCCAAAGCCGCCTTCAACAAACTTAAAGCCGCAATGACGATAATGCCCATACTAATGCTACTTGACTTCGGCAAGACTTTTGTTATTAAAGCTGATGCCTCCGTAGTCGAAATTGTTGTTGTACTAATGCAAGATGGCTGCCCCCTCACTTATACCCATAAGGCGTTATCATCTTCCCATCTCAAGATGACTATTTACGATAAAGAGATGCTCGCGATTATGCATGTGGTGGCCAAGTGGAGACCTTACTTGATCGGGTAACTCTTTCAAATCAAGGCTGAACATAAAAGTCTAAAATATTTTTTGGAGCAGAAGATATCTTCCCCTTAGTGACAAAAATAGATAACAAAGCTTCTTAGATATGATTATGAAATAACTTACAAAAGGCGAAAGAGAATGTTGTTGCAGATACGCTTTCGCAACTACCCGAGCAAGCTGAATTTTTGGTCGTTTCACTTCCGACCAGCGACTTCCTTGAGGATATTAAGATGGAATGACAGGAAGATCTAGAGACCAGTATGATCATAAAAAAATTGGAGGAAGCACCAAGCCCCGTGGCTCATTACAGTTGGGACTCAAAAGAATTGTGCTATAAAGGACGCATTGTGCTTGTGCCAAATTATACTTGCATCTACATGAGCAGATTTTGGATAGAGTTATTCCACATATAGGGCACTAAATTAAAAAGGAGTATGATGTATCACCCACAAATCGACGGCCAGACGGAAGTGGTAAACAGTGCTTGGAGATAGCCCAAAGCCATCCACCAAATATGACTACCCAAGGAGAACTCCAGGCCCAATCGAGTGCCATTATTGATCGATGGATCGTGACCCAACGACGACGACTCACTACTGAAGCGCTAATACAGTGGGCAAACTTACCATAGAAGGCACCATTTGGGAGAACTATGATGACTTGAATATCAAATTCTCAGAGTTCATGGAATCTCAACCTCGAGGACAAGTCTGATTTGAAAAGGGTGGGTCTATTAGGACTCTAGCTAGGAGAGTCCTAATAGAGAGGGGCATTCATGTAAAACTTACCTAAGCTGACCCCTTTTAAAGAGGTGAAGAGGCCGGCTGGGGTTAGGAGGTTGTTTCTTAGAGAAGAATTAGAAGTTGTAAAGGAATAGGAGTCTTGAGTAGGAGTCCAATTAGGAGTTGGTTAGAAATAGGAGTCTTGAGTGGGAGTCATATTAGGAGTTAGGGTTTAGAAGCCCTATAAATAGCATGTATTCATCCTCTTTTCTTAAGCAATAGATGAATCTTTTCTGCAGCCTTTGAGCAGCAACTTGGAGGGAGGAACCCTTATAGAGTTCCAAGGAGGTCGATCCCCTAAAGAGATTAACCCCAAGTTTAGAATCTACAAGGGTTCTAACACTGTGTCTGGGCCGTACCACCGCCTAACATAGTCTCGGAGACTCTACCATGACGGTGCCACCCGTTGGGTCACTGTTTGGGCCTTTCATTGGGCCCAACATAGTCCATACATGGGCCCAACAGGCCCCGAATTGGGTTGGCCCAATTCTAATCCTAATTATATGCTAACTACAAAATCTAAGATATTTACTAAGCTAAACAAGTGCGTAAGTCTAGGTTTCTTCCAGCGAGCTTCTAGCGATCTTTCGACGATCTCTCGGTAATGTTCCAGCAGACTCCCGGGAAGCTCCTGGTCTTCATGACGATCTTCTTGGTGAGTTCCGACGAGCTTCTTTGGCAAGCTCCTGGTCCTCTCGGTCAATTCTGATAGAACTTCCGACGAACTATCACAAACAAAGTTCTAAACAGGATGCTTGATGTAATGCTTATGTATGTCCATGTCTTTTGGTATGTTCATGCTTTGCACAGCATATAGAGAGACGGTCGAAGGTTTAATAGTCCCATTTTAGTTGGGTTTGGTGGCCGCTTTAGGCTTGTAAATAAAGGTTATGTCATGTTGATACTTGTGAGAGATATTCAGTCTGTAGTGGACCATTTTGACCTTTTGTTGTGCAACTGTTCAGAGCTTGTAAAGTATGTTTGTAATTTGCATTATCTATGAAGTGTTTTCAGAAATGTTTACTTGTGGATCCCGAGTGAGGCATTTTCTCTAACCCGTTTTATCTTTTGTAGGTCCTAAGGGACCATGGGAGGCTTCAGGGAGGCTGACCTTTACGGACGGACACGCAAGGGTACCGCACGACTTAGGCAAAACCAGCTAAGTCTATGACAGATGGTATCAGAGTGGGACAAGCACTCATAGAAACACTTAGCATAAAAATGTGGGGGACCTAGCGGGGTTGCATTGAGGGCAGTCAGCACATGAGCGATCGTTTGGGGGAAACTGGGCATGGAGATGTAGGGACAAGGAGTCGCTCGGAGGAGTAGGAATCTGAGATTGGCATTCAGAGGAATAACCAACCCTTCGCGTAAGAGGCACCACGAGAATAGGTAAGCTTGGAAGAATGCAGAGCACATAAAGATTGGGATGGCTGAGTTTGAGCTACGGCTCAATGTTGACAACCATACTTGATAGTACTCAAGGTAAGCAAGGCACTTGGTAGAGGATGAGACTATGCAAGGTGGAATGAGTTGCTCGGTGACCGAAAGAGTTGTTCAAAGCTCATAGAGGTGAGAGGAATTGCTAACTCGAAGAATTCGGTACTCATGCATGAGCTTGTATGCAGATGATAGAATGTTTGCGGCCATCCCAAGGCAACCAAAACTCAGCGCCATGGAGCATTAAAACTCTCTTTGGCATGTGAAGGATACGTCTGTAGAAGGCTGAAGTGTGCAGCGAGTTCAGCATGTTGCTAGGCCTTGAGTGGTGCAATGGTGGTTGTATTGACGTGGAGTCACAATCTAGCAAGTGCATTTGTAGGAGGTAGAACAATGCGTAGTTTGTTCAACAAATCGAAGTAGTCCAAGGGGATGGTGGTTTCCGAAACGAAGAGAAATATTGCTCTAATGAGATAGATATCCAGGAGGGATATGTTCCGATTCTCCAGAGGGAGAATCATTTGCAATAGACCGCATATGTTGAGGAGGAGTACCTCAACAAATAATAACTCCACAAAGCTTAATGGACCGAGCAAGCGGCGAGCAGCCGTCGCATGATCTTGCTTGAGAGAATGTATTGGTGGATGCATTGCGAGATCAAGTGGGGGAGCGACTCAAAGCAACACAAATAAAGGTACAGTTGGAGTCGATATAGAGATTGGACTCAAGGGAGGGCTGACCTATGGAATGGTGGGCATGAGAGCCACTATCAACTCAATGCAAAAATAAGGAGCAGAGCAACTTGGGTGTAACTTGGCGAAGTACCCAAGCCGCATGAAGAGAGCCAGCATAGAAGATGGAATATGGAGTGGAGGCACAGTGCTTTCCTTGGACAAAGGTCAAGGATATGAACTCTTACATAGGCAAGAGTAGGATCATGTTGTTCCATGGGTCCTTTATTCTGACGGAGCAGACTCATCTTGCATGGTACCAAAGATGAAGGGAGCTTCTGGGCACATGCACCTTATCTTGGAGTAGCATTTGATGGAGAAACTAAGGCGACTCAACTTACGAAGGCGAAGTTAGGTTCAGAAGGTCTTGGCACGGGGTAAGAGGATGCGGAGGCGGGTACTCTTGAAGAATATGCCATAGTGTTGCCTTTCAAGTTGCCATGAAGGAAGCAGTGAGCAGCGGAGATTGTGATGGTAGGGGCAGAGGCCCAGGATCCAAACAATGGTGTACCACTTTCAGCGAAGCCGATGGACTTTGAGAGCTACTAGACGATGGACTATCCTAAAGCGGTGCTTCATATAGGTGTGACCCAAGAGTGGATGGATGAAGGTCGATTGCCAAAGGAGCGAACAAAATCAAAGGTGAAAGAGACCCTGCGATGTATTGGCAGAGGCCACATATAGAGGGATCATAATTTAAGTTCATCCCATAAGGATCATAATGCAATAAAGATGTCACCAGGAGGTGACATAGTGCAGCGGATCATGATGGAACAGTTCGTGGTAATGTAATTGTTAGGACTCTAGCTAGGAGAGTCCTAATTAAGAGGGACATTCGTGTAAAACCTACCTAAGCTAACACCTATTAAAGAGGTGAAGAGGCCGGCTAGAGTTAGGAGGTTGTTTCTTAGAGAAGAATTAGGAGTTGTAAGGGAATAGGAGTCTTGAGTAGGAGTCCTATTAAGAGTTGGTTAGAAGTAGGAGTCTTGAGTAGGAGTTCTATTAGGAGTTAAGGTTTAGAAACCCTATAAATAGCCATGTATTCCTCCTCTTTTCCTAAGCAATATATGAACCTTTTATGCAGCCTTTGAGCAGCAACTTAGAGGGAGGAACCCCTATAGAGTTCCAAGGAGGCCGATCCCCTAAAGAGATCAACCCCAAGTTTAGAATCTGTAAGGGTTCTAACACCTGGTATCAGAGCAGCTTTCTTGGCATCTCGTTGCCCTTCCACAGCCATCCATCAGCCCTCCACAATTGCCTAAAGTAATCCCACAATTGCTTTAAAGTTCGTCACTAAATTCTGCCATCATCTCCACCATCGCGGATCATCATTTGATCTCCTCGCGAATTGCAACAGGTTCTGGTTTCCTACCTTACTGCTGCTGTAATTTAGTTATCCTTATTTGAAAATCAAAAAAAAAATTATTCCTATATTGCTGCATAAACTTTTCATCACAAAGTTTTCATCTCTACGATGAAAGATACATTGCAGAATTCCAACCGCATAACACTGTCTATTTGATCTTACTATTGTGTTTTTTCTATCTAAATTTCTACAAAATTTTTATGACATCTTTGACACTTCCTAAAAGCAGATTTCCCTTTAGTTTTTTCAAAAAATTATCAATATAAACCATTGATCTTTTACATCTAATCTGCTATACTTGAAAATCTGCATTGTAAAATTTCAGCCGCGTAGCACTGTTTGTTTGATCTTGATACAATGTTTTTTCTATCCAAATCTCTCTAAAATTTTTATGATAGCTTTAACACTTCCTAAAGTAGATTTTTCTTTGGTTTCGTCAAACAATTCTTAATATAAATCACTAATTTTTTTATGTCCAATCTGCTACACTTAAAAATATGTGCTACAGAAAATTTCAGCTGCATATTATTGCCTTAACCCATCTATTTGCAATCTTTTTTTATTGAAATTTTTTATACACTTCATAGATTATCTTGGCTTCCATCTATTATTGATCTATTAAGGAATTCATCTCTAAAAATGATTTTGTGTTACTATAAATTTTTGTCGCAAACTATTGAAATTTTTCGATGAGAATTCTGCTATTGCAAATTGCACCAATTTCCTTGCTGTTATACTGTCGAAATTTTCTTGATTAAATTAGACATCCTTGCTATCATATAAACTGTGATTTTGCTATCAATTCCCTCCTTAAATCTCTCAAGTTTTTGGTGGAAATTTTATCGAGAAACCATTGTTTCTTCGACGATAATTCTGCTCTTACAAGACAACACAATTCTGCAGCAAACTTCTACTAATTTCTATCAAACCTTTGCTGCCATCTACTATAGATCTAAAACTTTCATCCACAGCCCTAAAACTCCACCAAACCACACCCTCAAACTGCACCCAAAACATCCACAAAATAAGCCTAAACCGCAGCCTACATCTACCAATCCACCAACCCTTTCGACCATTACTTCTCTCAACCTATACATGCCTTTAACCCGTCAACAAAAGAGAGATCTTAACATCACAGATTTGGAGACATATACTATGGCATCTGAGGAGGCAATCAATGCTAAATTTGAAGCCTTTGAGGCACGAATGGAGGATAAGATTCGGACTCTCTTTACCGAATTCAGTTTGGGCCGACCACCAAGCCCAAAATAATCACATCAAGGAGAGAGCTTTAACCAATCGCATCATGCCCAAAGAGATGACTTCCAAGAGAGGGGAGGTGCTATGACCGACCCCAACTATTCACGCATGAGAGTAGACTTCCATAGATGGGAAGAAGGAGACCCGATTGGTTGTATTTCGCGTGTAGAGCAATATTTTCGGTACCACAAAACTGCGGATGCATCTATGGTGAAAATTGTAGCTATACATCTTGAAGGGGATGTCATACAGTGGTTTGACTGGTTTGAACACACTTATGGAGTCCTTTCATGGCGACAATTCAAAGAAGGACTACTGATCCGCTTCAGACCAACCGATTACGAGAATATTGACGGACAACTAGCAAAGATCCGATAAACCTCCACCATTCAGGAGTACCAAACCAGGTTTGAAAGGTTATCTAATCAAACTCGTGATTGGTCTCAAAAATAGCTATTGAGGACCTTCATTGAGGGCTTGAAGCCGGAGAACCGAGGAGAAGTTAAAGCGCGACAACCGTACATGCTTATGGCAGCCATCTCTTTCACACGACATCAAGAGGAGCAATTAAACCATGAAGCTCGGAGGACTAGGGTCGCTCCTCAACTAGCAATATTGAAGCCCTTAGCCCCCCCTACTATCGACCGAGTCCCTACACCAAAAAGGTTAACAAGAGAAAAGCTTCGGGAGCGATATGCGAAGGGGTTATGTTGGCATTGCGACGAGTCGTGGAGCCGTGAGCATCGCTGTAGTAAAGGGAGACTTCTTATGATTGAACCAATAGAAGAAGAGGTCATTGAACATCCAAAAAAGAGCCTTGAATATGAAGAAGTAGATGCAAAAGAAGAGCCACAACCAACCGAATTTACGGTACATGCACTAGCCGACTACTCAAACCCGCAAACGATGAAAGTTGGAGGCCTTCTCAAACAACAACCGATCACTATTCTCATCAACACGAGCAGTACTAATAACTTTCCAAACTGTAAGGTTGCTGTCCAGATGGCCTTACATATTGAGAATTGCAGCAGGTTTGACATTAAGATCGCCGATGGATGGCTTTTGAAGTATGATCGTAGGCGCCCGCAAGTGAAACTATTGCTGATCATGAGGCCTTACCAAGAGATAATTACATATTTCTTCCTTCTCCCTCTTGATGATTATGAGGCCATGCTCAGAATTAAATGGTTGACAACATTAGGTGATATTTCTTGGAATTTTATGCAACTAATTATGAAATTTTACAGTAAGGAGAAATAGGTGATACTGAACGGGAAACGTGGGGGCGACGTAATGACGATTTGCACACAACAAATGGAGAAGGTTTTGCATAAAGCATGCAGCAGCTTTTTGGCACAACTTGAGCAGCAAACTAAGGGAGAGCCAATAGAATTTGAAGATCCAAACCTATTTCCTTTGCTTGCTGAATTTTCAGATATATTTGATGAACCGCACAACCTAGCTCTTACCCGTTGGCATGATCATTATAGAACGATTCTTTCAGGAAAACCTCCAGCAAATACTCGGTCATATCAGTATCTACATCTCCAGAAAGATTAAATAGAAAGGATTGTAAAAGAGATGCTCGAAACAGGAGTTATTCGGCCAAGTTGCAACCTCTACTCTTCACCGGTGCTACTTGTACGCAAGAAGGACGGAACATGGCGAATATGCATTGATTACCGAGCTCTCAATGACATAACCATCAAGGATAAATATCCTATTCTAATAGTAGAAGAATTGCTAGATGAAAGGGAGCACAAATCTTCACAAAGCTGGACCTTCGATCCGGGTATCATCAAATACGAGTGTACGAAGAAGTCATACCGAAAATCGCCTTTCGAACACACAATGGCCACTACGAATTTTTTCTTTCTTTAACAAAAGGTGAAATATCTTGGACATATCATATTAGAAGAAGGTATGACGGTGGACCCCTTCAAAATTGGAGCAATGCAAAATTGGCCTACCCCGAGGAACATAAAATTGCTACATGGCTTTCCGGGTTTAATAGGCTACTACCGTAAGTTCGTGAAAAACTATGGAAAGACCAGTACACCACTTACTTCTCTACTGAAAAATGATACCTTCCAATGGTCGGACAAAGCCTCCACTGCCTTCGACAAACTTAAGGTAGCCATGACGATGATGCCGGTGCTAGCGCTACCAGATTTCAACCGACCCTTCATCATTGAGGTCGATGCATCTGGAGACAAAATGGGAGACGTTCTCATGCAAGATGGTTGACCACTCACATACATTAGCAAGGCATTGTCTCCCCCCTATCAAAACATGATAAGGAGATGCTCGTCATTGTGCACGTAGCAACGAGGTGGAGATCGTACTTGATCAAGCAATGCTTTCAAATCAAGACCAACCATAAAAGCCTAAAATATCTCTTGGAGTAGAAGATGTCTTCCCCCGAGCAGCAAAAATGGGTAACAAAGGTTCTTGAATATGATTATGAAATAACTTACAAAAAGGGGAAAGAGAATGTTGTTGCAGATACGCTATCACGGATACTTGAGCAAGCTGAATTTTCGGTCGTTTCACTTTCGACCAGTGACTTCCTTGAGGATATTAAGATGGAATGGCAGGAAGATTCGGAGACCAGTAAGATCATAAAAAAATTTGAGGAAGCACCAAGCCCTGTGGCTCATTACAGTTGGGACTCAAAAGAATTACACTATAAGGGACGCATTGTGCTTGTGACAAATTCTACTTGCATCTTCATGAGCAGATTTTGGACAAAGTTATTCCATATACAGGGTACTAAATTCAAAAGGAGTATGACATATCACCCAAAAACCGACGGCCAGATGAAGTTGTAAATAGGTGCTTCGAGACGGCCCAAAGCCACCCACCAAATAAGACTACCCAAGGAGAACTCCAGACCTAGCCAAGTGCCATTATTGATTGACAAATCGTGACTCGATGATGATGACCCACTACTAAAGTGCTAATATAATGGGCGAACCTACCAACAGAAGATGCCACTTGGGAGAACTATGACGACTTGAAGATCAAATTTTCAGAGTTCATGAATCGTCAGCCTTGAGGACAAGACTGATTTGAAGAGGGCGGGTCTGTTAGGACTCTAGCTAGGAGAGTCCTAATTAAGAGGGACATTCATGTAAAACCTACCTAAGCCGACCCCTATTAAAGAGGTGAAGAGGCTGATTAGGGTTAGGAGGTTGTTTCTTAGAGAAGAATTAGGAGTTGTAAGGGAATAGGAGTCTTGAGTAGGAGTCCTATTAGGAGTTGGTTAGAAGTAGGAGTCTTGAATAGAAGTCCTATTAGGAGTTAGGGTTTAGAAGCCCTATAAATAGCCATGTATTTCTCCTCTTTTCCTAAGTAATAGATGAATTTTTTCTGCAGCTTTTGAGCAGCAACTTGGAGGTAGGAACCCCTATAGAGTTCCAAGGAGGCCGATCCCCTAAAGAGATCAACCCAAAGTTTAGAATCTGCAAGGGTTCTAATAGCAATACACACGACATAGTCTCGTGAGGGACTAGATCATACAGAGGTATGATCGGGAGCTTCTGGAAGCTCCACTTCGGTGAACAGTGTGACGGCAAAAAGGGCTATGGATTCAAGGAGTGAAGGCCATGGTACCGTACAGACGAGTCTTCCATACGTTCATCGAATTTTGCATCGGATGAAAGCCTTGGTCATCAGCATATGGGGGCTGTGTTCCACTAAGGGAAAAGTTCGAATGTAAGTACCAGTGAGTCTCATAGGAGGGACTTAATCATGCAGAGGTATGATCGAAGTAGTTGGAGAGTTAGACTACTCCAGAGCCTATATTCGCTTAAGAGAGCCCAGCAAGTTAGAGGAGAAGGTTGACTAAGCGAATGTTACTACCAAGGAAGCTAAGGAGAACAGAATCGGTGCAAACCCTACAACGTGATGGAAGAGGCCATGCATGAGAGTTGCAGTCTGTCTTTTCATCGACCAAAGGGATTTGTTTGGAGAACACAGAGGTGTTGAAGTAGGGGGTCGATGTTAGGATCGGAGTGACACTAAGAGGGGGGGGGGGGTTGAATTAGTGCAGCAGATTAAAACGTCGGTTTTGGAAAATCTTTCATACGATAAAAATCGAACTCAGAAGTACTTAACTTGAAAGCGTATTCGTAAAGATGTGCAGCAAAAATAATGAGGCAGTAAAGCACATATGAAGGTTTACAGTAAGGTAAATAGCAATAAGTAAATGCAAACCAGAGAACACGCCAATTTAAAGTGGTTCGGTCAAATAACCTACATCCACGTGCGAAGCCTTCTTCAATGAGGCTCCTAACTTCCACTAACAAATCTCTTTGAAGGGGAAGGACAAATACCCCTCTTACAACCTTTTACAAATGGTTTACACTCTTACAAATTTTCGAAGAGTAAGAAGGAGGTGAACACTCAAGCAATTGAGAACAAGACTTGCTAAAGACTTCTCCAAGACTTTTATCTCAATCTATTGCTTTCTCAAAGGTTGTGTTCTCTACTGAGAATTGAGGGGTATTTATAGGCCCCAAGAGGATTTAAATTTGGGCTCCAAAATTTGAATTCTCTTGGGTTCTCGAGGCTGGCGGTGCCACAACCTGGCCTCTCGGGTGCTGGGCGGTGCCACCACTCAGTCCAACGGTGCCACCGCTCAATTCTCGGGTTCTGAGCGGTGCCACCGCCTAATTTGGCGGTGCCACCGCCTACACTATTTTAGCTCACTAGTTGGGCTCCAAACTTGGCCCAAACCAGTCCAAACTTGGGCCCAATTGGCCCCTACTTGGGTTATAGGATTAATACCTAATCCTAATACTAATTAACATGCTAACTACGAATTTAAAGACTTTTCCTAAGCTCTTACAAAGTCCGCAAGTCAAGACTTTTTCCGGCGAACTTCCGGCGGTCTTCCGATGAACTCTCAGAAACCATTCTGCGGACTCCCGGCAAGCTTCTAGACTTCACGATTTGATCTTGGCGAGTTCCAACGAGCTTCTTCGGCAATCTTTGATCTTTCTCGGCGAGCTCCGCGAATTTCCAACGAACCTTCTGGCGAGCTTCCGAAAAACCCTTCGGCAAGCTCCCTACTCATTCTCGGCTAGTTCCAGCAGCATTCCCGACGAACCTTCGAACTTCCATCGAACTCTCGAACTTGCAACAAATCCTTCGCGCTTGACTCTGACACTTTGTTTTGCTTTTTGTCTTCGTCATTATCGTAGTTAATCCTGCACACACAAGCCAAAACTCTACTCCTATCTAGACAATTATGACAACGCGAATTGACATTCTGTTGCCCGGCACATCATTGGTTGGCGCTTCGTCTGATTCTTCAGCGCTTCGTCCTCTCTTGCGGCTTGTTGCCCAATCGGCGGTTGACCTCCGCAACCCCAATACTCTTGGCGCAATTTTGCTCTTGTCCCGATGCCCGACGTCCGAAGCCTTTTGCCATCCAATATCCTAACGTGATCTCCTCTAGCGCAACGCCAATTCCTCCTGCGTTAACTGTCTAATCCTGATCGAGTAGACCTGCATCACTCAAAATGCAGTTAAACATCTAAACACAATCAATTAGTTTCATCATCAAAATGCGAGATTCAACAATCTCCCCCTTTTTGATGATGACAACTAATTGTTGACTAACGGAGTTAACCTTAACTCCCCGGAGTTTAACCAAACTTCCCCTATCAATATGCCATTGATAGAACACTTGGATTATCCCAAATCCAAGTAACATTCATCATATGTTATGAAAAATATTTAAACCATTATGCAAATATATATAAAATATTTAATTCAATGCATAAAGTCATCAATATACTTCTCCTCCTATGTCATCAACAAAAAGGAGAAGTAGCTCTAGCTATTTTAAAAGATATTCAAGTTTTTATAACATGAAGCTAGATTTTCATCACAACATATAAGCATAAAAGCATAGCAAGATTCTTAAGTTCAATCATAGCAATTCAACACTTGAATTTTTGTGCAAGATCGTACTTTTCTTTTCTTTGCAAGTAACAATATTTATGATGTTTGTAGCAAATTTCTTCATTACAATGATTGAGCTAGCAAATTCTTCATTCAAGTGTGCAAGCTAGCAATAACTTTCTCCCCCGTTATCGATGTCAAAAAGAAGGAGAGGAACTAATGATTTAGACTTTTACATCAACTTTGCATCAATCAATATTTCAATCATCACATGATGCATACAAGACAATAATGCAAAGAAATCATTTCATGAAGGATATCAATGTGAAAATTCACCAAGGATCACATGATAGAATCGTAAATCATGATATCATTATACGACACATCATGAGATGATAATTTATCATATCAATGAAAGATATCAATTGTTAAACGTGATATGATAGTAGTCTCAAAATTTTCAATTTGCGATACATGTGATACATTGCAATACACTAAAAAATTTAATGCGATGCTTTTAAGGATATCAACCTATTTTTGATACAAAGCATGGTAAGAGCAATTATATTGCAAGTTTTCTAAGTTTTACATTTTTTGCATCTTTCGAGATAGCAATTCTTTGCTTCTGTTTAGATTGTAGGATTTGCAATTCATTGGTAGTGTTCATGATAGCAAGTTCTTTCAATGAAATGATCGAGCTAGCAAATTTTTCTTCCTTTGAAATATGCAGGTTAGTAAACTAACTCCCCCTTTATCATTATCAAAAAGAAGGGAGAAATCAATGGCTAAAAAATTTTAATCATTATACAAGCCATATTACAAAATCATGTTATGATATCAAGAAAATTCAAGAAGGACATGATTCATTCGACAAATCTTTTTAATAGAGCAAAAGAATTATACAACCAAGGATCATGATTAAAATATATCAATATCATAGATCAAGTCATGATTCGTGATTCATCATAAAGCAAATTAATTTTCAATCATCACATAAGGCATTTAAAAATTTTTTGAAACATAGGAGAATGATTAATTTAAGCATGCAATGTTTCAATCAAATTCAAGTCATGAATACCAATACTTTCATATTGTGAGTATCAATTCATGAATACCAAAAGATATTATTTGTGATTCTAGTTTTGCAAGATCAAGATTATGATTTAGATAAAATTCATTCAAATCAAATCGTTAACTTGAAACTCATAATCAAGTCATCAAAATCAATTTCGAGATTCACAAAATATCATGAAATCATTAATCTTGATAAGATAGGAAAAACATTATTTAAGTGATTCTTCTTCATCTAAGCATGCCTTAGTCTTTATATGCCAAATCAAGATAAGCATGAAAGTTCAAGACGTAAAGGCAAAATCTTATAAAATAACTCATCAAGCAAGATTTTAAACATCTATTTTCAAGCCATATAAAGAGTAAGTCAAGGATTCAATTATCTCATGTTATGAATTCCAACAGGCATCTCAAATTATCAACATCACATTAAAAAGATATTTCAAAAAGATATATCGATAAATGATTCATTTTTATCATTTCATTCATTCAGAAGATTCTCCTTTTTGGTAAATAAATTTAGGATAACAAAATGAATTAAGGGAGATATAATATAATTGAAGCATTGAACATGATTCATATTTAAAATGTGTCTCATGTCATAAGTATGAATCAAGCATTTGTGAAATCCGAAATCATCCTCAAAGTCACATTCAATAAATTCATATATGACAAGCATAGATTTATTGAAAAGTCGATAAGATAGAGGATCGCATTTCATTTTTATAAATTTCTATTCATGTGATTTGCTTCTTATAAGCATGCCTTTACTTTTAATAAAACAAGTGTCAACATTTAAGATGAAAAGGTAAATTTTGTAAAATAAATCATCAAGCATATTATTTCAATCATTGTTTCAATCATCACTATAACTCATCATGCACAAAATGTAAAATCATCTAACATGATACAAACATTTATTTTCAAAATATTTATCACTATTTTCATGTATGATAATAAAGTATTCATGATACACATTATATGCATATATCATCATAATAAAAAGCAATTGCATGCATAATTTCAAATCATAAATGTTTCAAATCATGATGGTTTTAACTTGTCAAATTTCATCCTACCATTCATATTCATAACTTTTCATTTGTATGCATCAAAATAATATCAAGAGTATTTCATGCATAATTTTATATCACCACATAAGGAATATCAAGAAGAAAGTAATTGGGTGATGCGATAAACATTTCATGAATACAAGGAATTGCATAAAAATCATTTCATGAAAGATTAGAACATGTGAATACCAAAAGACATGATTTCTTTTTGAAAAACCTACTCATAATTAATCAAAAGAAAATCTTAGGAGATCGATTAATGAAAAAATCTTGATTCATAATAAATCTTAATTTGTAAATATCACGGAATCAAGATCATGATTTTGGATAAAACTCATTCAAATTCAAATCACCAAAAATCATTTTTATGGTTCACAAAATTCGTAACATAAGTAGATTCATGATTTCATTGATAATATATTTTTTCTTTTTTAAGTATTTCATTTTAAGTGATTGATTTCATGTTATCATGTTTTTTCATTTATGTTAAATAAAAACATGCATCAACGTTTAGGATCGAAAAATGAATTTCATCATAAAACCATCAAGATCAATAGATTCTCAAAAATGAATTGTAAGGATCAAGAAAATCCGAAAATAAAATTTAACACTTTCATGCATTCGGACATGGTTTTGCTATAGATTTTCAAATTCAATCATGAAGTTAAAAATGCTCATGATCATGGATATTTTTGTATCCAAAACACATAATTTCTAACATGTTATTAAGGCATGTAATAGTGTAAAATCATCAAGATACACATGCATGGATTAATCCTAAGCACTATCACATATCGTATAATTATCATCCCTAATGTTGCATACATCATTCAACATTTCAAAACATAACATGCATGAAACCTTAGCAATATACTTTTTATGATCAAATTTTTAATTTTTCAAAGATGCTAAAAAGAAAAACATGATATAATTTTTGAAAAACAATTTTTTATTTCCTATTCTAAATTAAGCACTCATGAAAGACTTCAAGTAATTTCAAAATAATTCAAGAGAGTTGAGTTACTTACCTTGTAGTCGAAGCTCGTCAAAGCCTAATTCGCCGTTTCACCTTTGGAAGTTTTTGATTCATCCTTGGTTGCCATCCTCTTCTTTGGCCTCTTCCTCCGTTCAAGTTCATTGTTTATTTTAGATTTTTGTTTAATGAACTTATTAAGATTTAGTGTTCGAAGTTCAAGTTCATCATTGTCCTCATCACTTGAGTCATTGCTCAAGTGGTATTCATTTGTCCGGAGTTCCAAATCCTTCCTATTCTTTGGAAGGTGATTTTGTTCATCATGTTCATCATGTACATTGTGCACCATTTTATATGTCATCAATGAACCAATTAATTCTTCAAGTGAAAAAATATTTAAATCTTTTGTTTCTTGTATTGTGGTTATTTTAGGATCCCATCTTTTTGGAAGGGATCTTAAGATCTTGCTTACGAGATCAAAATTCGAAAAAGATTTACCAAGAACTCTTAGATTATTGACGACATCCGTGAAACGGGTGTACATGTCGCCTATAGTCTCGCTTGCTGGCATTCGAAAAAGCTTAAAATCATGCAATAAAATGTTAACTTTCGAGTTTTTGACTCTACTAGTTCCCTCGTGCGTGATTTCAAGTGTTCGCCAAATATCAAAAGCTGTTTCGCACGTTGAAATCCGATTGAACTCATTTTTGTCCAAAGCACAAAATAAGGCATTCATAGCCTTTGCGTTTAAAGAAAAATACTTCTTCTCCAAATCCGACCATTCGTTCATCGATTTAGAGGGAAGTTGAAAACCGTTTTCAATGATATTCCATAAATCCAAATTCATAGAAATTAAGAAAACTCTTATTCGAGTTTTCCAATAAGTGTAGTCCAATCCGTTAAACAACGGTGGACGAACAACCGATAAGCCCTCTTGAAAGTCATGAAGAGCCATTTCTCTCGGGTGTAAATTCGAAATGAGAAATACCGGGCTCTGATACCAATTGTTAGGATCGGAGCGGCACTAAGAGGGGGGGAGGTGAATTAGTGCAGCGGATTAAAACGTTGGTTTTGGAAAATCTTTCGTACGATAAAAATCGAACTCGGAAGTGCTTAACTTGAAAGCGTATTCGTAAAGGTGTGCAGCAAAAATAATGAGGAAGTAAAGCACGTATGAAGGTTTGCAGTAAGGTAAATAGCAATACGTAAATGCAAACCAGAGAACACGCCAATTTAAAGTGGTTCGGTCAAATGACCTACATCCACTTGCGAAGCCTTTTTCAATGAGGCTCCTAACTTCCACTAACAAATCTCTTTGAAGGGGAAGGACAAGTACCCCTCTTACAACCTTTTACAAATGGTTCACACTCTTACAAATTTTTGAAGAGAAAGAAGGAGGTGAACACTCAAGCAATTAAGAACAAGACTTGCTAAAGACTTCTCTAAGACTTTTATCTCAATCTATTGCTTTCTCAAAGGTTGTGTTCTCTGCGGAGAATTGAGGGGTATTTATAGGCCCCAAGAGGATTCAAATTTGGGCTCCAAAATTTGAATTCTCTTGGGTTCCCGAGGCTGGCGGTGCCATCGCTTGTCGGTGGCGGTGCCACCACCCGACCTCTCGGGTGCTGGGCAGTGCCACCGCTCAGTCCAGCGGTGCCACCGCTCAGTTCTCGGGTTCTGGGTGGTGCCACCACCTAATCTGGCGGTGCCACCGCCTACACTATTTCAGCTCACTGGTTGGGCTCCAAACTTGGCCCAAACAAGTCCGAACTCGGGCCCAATTGGCCCCTACTTGGGTTATAGGATTAACACCTAATCCTAACCCTAATTAACATGATAACTATGAATTTAAAGATATTTCCTACGCTATTACAAAGTCTGCAAGTCAAGACTTTTTCCGGCGAGCTTCCGGCGAACTTCCGGCGGTCTTCCGACGAACTCTCGGAAACCATTCTGCGGACTCCCGGCAAGCTCCTAGACTTCACGATTTGATCTTGGCGAGTTCCAACGAGCTTCTTCGGCAAGCTCTGATCTTTCTCGGCGAGCTCCGCGAACTTCCAACGATCCTTCCGATGAGCTTCCGAAAAACCCTTCGACAAGCTCGCTACTCATTCTCGGCTAGTTCCGGCAGCATTCCCGACGAACCTTCGGACTTCCGTCGAACTCTCAAACTTGCAACAAATCCATTGCGCTTGACTCTGACACTTTGTTTCGCTTTATGTCTTCATCATTATCATAGTTAATCCTGCACACACAAGCCAAAACTCGACTCCGATCTAGACAATTATTACAACGCGAATTGACATTCTATTGCCCGGCACGTCATTGGTTGGCACTTCGTCTGATTCTTCAACGCATCGTCCTCTCTTGTGGCTTGTTGCCCAATCGGTGATTGACCTCCGCAATCGTGATATTCTTGGCACAATTTCGCTCTTGGCCCGATGCCCGACGTCTGAAGCCTTTTGACATCCAATATCCTAACGTGATCTCCTCCGGCGCAACATCAATTCCTCCTGCGTTAACTGTCTAATCCTGATCGAGTAGATCTGCATCACTCAAAATGCAGTTAAACATCTACACACAATCAATTAGTTTCATCATCAAAATCCGAGATTCAATAGTCGAAAGAGGCGAGGAAGCGATGATAAGTCCAGAGGCACTTAGCTACCCAAAATCAAGCATCAGTTAGAATGAAGGTGGACTCGGAGGAGTACCACAGAGACATATCTACTGATCGTGAAGAAAAGGGATGCAGATGCGAGGCAATGGATAGTAGGGCCATGGTACCGTAGATGTGGGACTTCCGTGAAAGTCATTGATCCCTTGCTCTCATGGAGGGAGAGTGCTTGATCATGAAAGGGGCCAAGGAGGTGGAGCATGCATAGGCAAACTCCAAGTACCAAGACTGTTAGGATCGAGAGCACTAAGAGGGGGGGGGGTGAATTAGTGCAGCGGAAATCTTACAGCGATTTAAAACCAAAAGCTGCGTTCGTTCAATAAAAACTATTATGATGCAAAAACTAATTCTCAGTTTGTATCTAAGTGCAGTTTGCGTCTAAGCGCAGATTGCGTCTAAGCACAGTTTGACGTCTAAACGCAGTTTTACGTCTAAACGCAGTTTTACGTCTAAACGCAGTTTTACGTCTAAACGCAGTTTTGCGTCTAAACTCAGTTTACGTCTAAAACGTCTAAACACAGTTTGGACAGTTTTACGTCTAAACGCAATTTTACGTCTAAACGCAGATTTACGTCTAAACGTAGTTTTACGTCTAAACGCAGATTTACGTCCAAACTCAGTTTACGTCTAAAACGTCTAAACACAGTTTGAGCAGTTTTACGTCTAAATGCAATTTTATGTCTAGATGTAGTTTCAAAGGGAGCTGAACTTTAGAAACTGGTTTGTAAGAGCGCAGAAGACAGTTTTGCAGAATGTAAACGTAAACTGCAATGTAAATATCGTACGAAAACACTGGTTTACGTCTGAAAACAGATTCGGATAGATCAGCACTTAAAGACTTATTCGTGAAGGCGTAGAAGATAGTTTTGCAGAATTAAAACGTAAGTGTAAACTGTAATGTACGAAAACACCGATTTACGTCTGAATGCAGATTCGGAAAGAACAGCACTTAGAACTTGTTCGTAAAAGCGCAGAGAGCAGTAGTAATGAAGGAGGTTTGCAGTAAGGATAAAGTGCTCAAAAGTAAACGCAAACCAGAGATTTAGAGTGGTTCGGTCAATCTTGACCTACTCCACTTTTGGCTTCCTCCACCGACGAGGTCACCGACGTCAATTAGGGGCCTTCCTTCAATAGGCGAAGGCCAAACTGCCCTTTTACAGTTTCTCTCCTTTTGACAGGCTTAGGAGACAACCTTTACAGACCTTTCTCTCCTCACTTTACAACTGAAAACTTGAAGAACAGAAGGAGGAGACTTTAAGGCTTTACAACACTTTTGAGCTCTTAGAATCACAGAAAAGATCAAGATTTCGGTGTAGGTCTTGCTCTTTTCAGTGCTGAATGGGTGGGGAATTTATAGGCCCCAACCCAATTCAAATTTGGAGCTCAAAACAATCAAATCCCGGAATTCTGGGATCAGGCGGTTGCACCTCTTGACTGGAGAGGTTGCACCGCCTGGCAGAGCTCGAAGACCGAGCTCAGGCGGTGCCACCTCTCTGCCAGGGAGGTTGCACCGCCCAGTCTTGCTCGAAGACTGAGCTCAGGCGGTGCCACCTCTCTGTCAGGGAGGTTGCACCGCCCAGTCTAGCTCGAAGACTGAGCTCAGGCGGTGCCACCTCCCGGCTGGGGAGGTTGCACCGCCCAGTCTCGCTGGAAGGCTTAGCCCAGGCGGTGCCACCTCCTGGCCTGGGCGGTTGCACCTCCTGGTGCAATCAGGGTCCGAATGGTTCATTCCATTCGGCCCAATTTCAGTCTTTCAGGGGCCTAATTGCCCCAAGATTAAGCCAATGGGATCACCTCCCATTTTCCAACTTAATCAACGTGCTAACTACGATTAAATCTAAGACAATTTCTGCAGCTTTGCTTCGGTGCGTCAATCGCTCCTTCCGGCGAGTTTCCGGCGAACTTCCGTCGATCATCCGATGAACCCTCGGTGATGCTCCTGCGGACTTCCGGCAAACTCCTGGACTTTGCGACGATCCACTTGGCAAGTTCCGATGAGCTTCGCTTGGCAAGCTTCTGGACTTCTCGGATCTGTTCTCGCAGAACCTCCGACGACCGTCCGAACTTCCGTCGAACTCTCGAACTTCCAACGTGATCATGAATTTGACTCCGGCGCAACTCCTGCTGCTTGTCTAACTTTCATCGTAGTTAATCCTGCACACTTATCTCAACACATAGATTAGACAACAAATGACAATTGACTTCATCATCAAAATCCGAGATTCAACACCTCTCTTACGGCCTATTGCCCAATTGGCCAGTTTCGTAACTCCGATTTTCTTGGTGCAATATCCTCTCTTCTTGGCCTAATGCCCGAACTCATGGCCCGAAGCCTTCTATCAATATGTCGACCGATCCTTCAACGCGACATCTAATCTTCTAACATGTTTTCTCTGGCCCAACATGATTCTTCTTGCTTTAAATGTCTCTCCCTGATCGAAACATCCTGCGTCACTCAAAATGCAGATTAAATCATAAACACTATCAATTGGTTTCATCATCAAAATATGAGATTCAACACATTTAAGTCAAAACCAGCTAAATCCATGACAGAACGTCCGAACTTCCGATGAACTCTCGAACTCCCAACGAAATTATGTCCTTAACTCCGAGACTTCATTTTGCTTTATGCCTTACTATCATAGTTAATCCTACACATATAAAAATCTACTTTAATCTAGACAATTAATACTAAGCTAATCAAATATTTTTCGGTATCTCATTGGTTCATCGACGCTTCGTCCGATTCTTCAGTGCATCGTCCTCTTGTTAGGATCGAGAGCACTAAGAGGGGGGGGGGGTGAATTAGTGCAGCGGAAATCTTTCAGCGATTAAAAACTAAAGCTGCGTTCGTTCGTTAAAAACTATTTTGATGCAAAAGCCGATTCTAAGATTACTTATGATTAAGTGTAGTTTACGTTTAAACACAGTTAGCGTCTAAACGCAGTTTGCGTCTAAATGCAGATTGCGTCTAAACTCAGATTGCGTCTAAGCGCAGTTTGCGTCTAAGCGCAGATTGCGTCTAAGCGCAGTTTGCACCTAAACACAGTTTGCGTCTAAGCGCAGTTTAAGCAGAAGTATAAAGACAATGTGCTGCTATTGTACAGCTCAAAAAGTAATATGTAAAAAGCAGATTTACGTCTAAACGCAGATTTACGTCTAAACGCAGATTTATGTCTAAACGCAGATTTACGTCTTAAACGTAGATTTACGTCTGAACTTTGAAACTCGTTTGTATATTCGCAGAAGGCAGTATGCAATTGAAATCAAGACGTAAACGTAAACTGAAATCTGATGATTGTGCGAGGAAAGCCGATTTACGTCTAAATGCAGTTTTACGTCTAAATGTTGAAACTCGTTAGTAAAATTGCAGAAGACAGTTTGCAGTTATAAATAGAATCAAAATGTAAATGTAAACTGCAAAGAAACTCGTTCGTAAAAGCGCAGAAGACAGTTCGCAGTTACAAACAGATTCAAGACGTAAATGTAAGCTGCAATGTAAAGATCGTACGAAAACACCTTTTGACGTTTGAATGCAGATTCGGAAAGATTAGAACTTAGAAGCTTGTTCGTAAAAGCGCAGAGAGCAGTAGCTATGTAGGAGGTTTGCAGTAATGATAAAGTGCTCAAAATAAACGCAAACCAGAGATTTAGAGTGGTTCGGTCAGTCTTGACCTACTCCACTTTTGGCTTCCTCCACCGGCGAGGTCACCGATGTCAACTAGGGGCCTTCCTTCAATGGGCGAAGGCCAACTGCCCTTTTACAGTTTCTCTCCTTTTGACGGGCTCAGGAGACAACCCTTACAGATCCTTTCTCTCCTCTCTTTATAACTCAAGACTTGAAGAACAGAGAAGAGGAGAACTTTAGGACTTTACACAAATTTGAGCTCTTTAGAGTCACTGAAAAGATCAAGAATTCGGTGTGGATCTGTATCTTTTCAGTGCTGAATGGGTGGGGTATTTATAGGCCCCCAACCCAATTCAAATTTGGAGCTCAAAACGATCAAATCCCGGAATTCCGGGATCAGGCGGTTGCACCTCTTGACTGGAGAGGTTGCACCGCCTGGCAGAGCTCAAAGACTGAGCCCAGGCGGTGCCACCTCTTGACTGAGGCGGTTGCACCTCTCTGCCAGAGCTCGAAGACCGAGCTCAGGCGGTGCCACCTCTCTGTCAGGGAGGTTGCACCGCCCAGTCTTGCTCGAAGACTGAGCTCAGGCGGTGCCACCTCCTGGCTGGGGAGGTTGCACCGCCCAGTCTCGCTGGGAGGCTTAGCCCAGGCGGTGCCACCTCCTGGCCTAGGCGGTTGCACCTCCTGGTGCAATCAGGGTCCGAATGGTTAGCTCCATTTGGCCCAATTTCAGTCTTTCAGGGGCCCAATTGCCCCAAGATTAAGCTAATGGGATCACCTCCCATTTTCCAACTTAATCAACGTGCTAACTACGATTAGATCTAAGACAATTTCTGCAACTTTGCTTCGGTGCGTCAATCGCTTCTTCCGGCGAGTTTCCGGCGAACTTCCGTCGATCATCCGTTGAACCCTCGGTGATGCTCCTGCGGACTTCTGGCAAACTCCTGGACTTTGCGACGATCCACTTGGCAAGTTCCGACGAGCTTCGCTTGGCAAGCTTCTGGACTTCTCGGATCTGTTCTCGCAGAACCTCCGACGACCGTCCGAACTTCCGTCGAACTCTCGAACTCCCAACGTGATCATGAACTTGACTCCGGCGCAACTCCTGCTGCTTGTCTAACTTTCATCGTAGTTAATCCTGCACACTTATCTCAATACATAGATTAGACAACAAATGACAATTGACTTCATCATCAAAATCCGAGATTCAACACCTCTCTTACGGCCTATTGCCCAATTGGCCAGTTTCGTAACTCCGATTTTCTTGGTGCAATATCCTCTCTTCTTGGCCTAATGCCCGAACTCATGGCCCGAAGCCTTCTATCAATATGTCGACCGATCCTTCAACGCGACATCTAATCTTCTAACATGTTTTCTCTGGCCCAACATGATTCTTCCTGCTTTAAATGTCTCTCCCTGATCGAAACATCCTGCGTCACTCAAAATGCAAATTAAATCATAAACACTATCAATTGGTTTCATCATCAAAATATGAGATTCAACACATTTAAGAGATATAGTCCACACAAATTAATTTGAGTTCCTAAAAGAACCATAAAAAGCTCTATACAAAATGATAAGTTAAGTAGATCGATTTTTGAGGCACCCAAGGTCAAATGGGTACCTAAAAATCATCATTTTTTGTAGAAATGTTTATCATCACAAGCTAGGAGTAAGAGATGGTACCTTGATAGTGGATGCTCAAGGTATATAACCAGAGATCCATCTCAATTCTCTAAGCTCACTAGCCTAGACGAAGGAAATGTCACCTTCGGAGACAACAACAAGGATAAAATCATTGGCAAAGAAACCATAGGTAACAAATCCAACTTTTTGATTGAAGATGTATGGTTGGTTGATAGCTTAAAGCATAATCTTTTGAGCAATAGTCAATTGTGTGATAAAGGATACATCATTATATTTGAATCCAATGCTTGCATTTTTTAAAAACCACACAAAAACACATCTATGATTGTCCTAAAACAAAATAATGTATATACTATCGACATTGATGATCTTTGTAATGAAATATGTTTTTCGGTTTTGAATGATGATGCTTGACTTTGGCATAGGAGATTAGGTCATGCTAGCATGAAACTAATCTCTCAAATCTCATCCAAAGAACTTGTAAGAGGTATTCCTAACATTAAGTTTGTTAAAAATAATGTGTGTGATGCATGTCAACTAGAAAAACAAATAAAAGGTAGTTTCAAACCAAAGAATCAAATAAGCACCTCTAGACCATTGCAATTAATCCATATAGATTTGTTTGGACTAATTGATACATCAAGCCTAGGAGGTAGCAAATACGCTTTTGTAATTGTGGACGATTATAGTAGATACACTTGGACATACTTCTTGGCACACAAAAGTGATTGCTTTAGGTATTTTTCTAAGTTTTGTAAACTTGTTCAAAATAAAAAAGGCTTTATGATTTCATCAATTTGGAGTGATCACGGTAGTGAATTTCAAAACCGTGATTTCTAAAATTTTTATGAATATAATGGATACAACCAGAATTTCTCTACTCCGAGAAATCCTCAACAAAATGGAGTAGTAGAAAGAAAAAATAGAAATTTACAAGAAATGGCAAGAACCATATTGAACAAACATAGCCTACCCAAATATTTTTGGACTGAAGCCATTAATATGACATGCTATGTCATGAATAGGGTTCTAGTAATACCAATACTTTCCAAAACTCCTTATGAATTATGGAATAAAAAAAAGCCCAACGTTTCATATTTCAAAGTTTTCAGTTGTAAATGTTTTATCTTGAATGAAAAGATGCCTTAGGAAAGTTTGATGCAAAAACCGATGAAGAGATTTTTCTTGGCTATTCTTCTATTTCTAAAGCCTTTCGTATCTTTAACAAAAGAATATTGGTTATAGAAGAGTCTATTCAGGTTGTCTTTAATGAAGTTTCCGAATTTAAGAAAAATAAGTTTGATGATGATCTTATTTTTGTTGCTTTGAATTTAAATGAACCCTCTCCTCCAATTAGCAACTTGGATACATCTTTTTCCAAAAAATCCTTACCTAAGGAATGGAAGTATGTAGATGCTCATCCTAAGGAGCTAATCATAGGAGATACATCAAAAGGGGTTCAAACTCGTTCTTCTCTTAAAAAGTTTTATGCCAACACCGCTTTTCTTTCTCAAATTGAACCTAAATGCATTGACGAGGTATTGAAAGATGATTCATGGGTTATCGCAATGTAAGAAGAGTTGAACCAATTTGAGAAAAATAAGGTGTTGAAGCTTGTTCCGAGGCTAAATGACTATTTAGTTATTGGTACTAAATGAGTTTTTAGAAACAAGCAAGATGAATTTGGTATCGTGGTTAGAAACAAGGCTAGATTAGTAGCCAAGGGTCTCAACTAAGAAGAAGATATCGATTATGAAGAAACCTTTGCTTCTGTGGTAAGATTAGAAGTCATAAGGATGCTCCTTGCCTATGCTAGTTATAACAACTTTAAGTTATTTCAAATGGATGTTAAAAGTGCTTTTCTTAATGGTTTTATTTCTGAAGAAGTTTATGTTGAACAAACTCCTAGATTTGAGAATGATAATTTTCCTAATCATATGTTTAAATTGACTAAAGCTCTCTATGGATTGAAACAAGCCTCAAGGGCTTGGTACGAGAGGCTTAGCTCCTTTCTTATCCAAAATAATTTCTCTGAAGGCAAGGTCAATACTACATTGTTTATTAAAAATTTTGAAAATAACTTTCTTATTATTTAAATTTATGTTGATGATATTATTTTTGGTTCTACAAATGAATATTTATGCGAATCGTTTGCCAAGAGTATGAGTCTAGAGTGAAATGAGTTTAATGGAGGAACTAACTTTCTTTTTAGGCTTACAAATCAAACAACTTAGTGATGGTATTTTTCTTAGTCAAACAAAATATGCATTAGACTTGCTAAAACAGTTTAATATGGATAGTTCAAATGCTATCAATACTCCTATGAGTACCTCCACTAAGTTAGACATTGACGAAAGTGTTAGGAATAGGGGTCGGCACTAGAGGGGGTGAATTAGTGCAGCGGTAAAATTATGTCGGTTTAAAAAATCTTCGTATAATAAAAACTGATTTCGACAAAACTATTTTGGAGAGAGGTTAACTTGAAAGCGTTTTCATAAAGATAACTCGAAAGCGTACGGAAGATGCATAGTAGATGTAAAGCAAGGAAGGCAATTTGTAGTAAAGTAAATTGCTTAAATATAGAAATGTAAACCAGAGAAGAACATGCCAATTTTATAGTGGTTCGGTCGTCGTGACCTACATCCACTTCGTCGATTCCTCTTCCGTCGAGGCTACCGGCATTCACTATCGATCTTCCTTTAATAGGCGAAGATCAACCTCCTTCTTACAACTCGATTATCCTTTTATCGGGTTTAGGAGATAACTCTTACACCCCCACTTACTCCTCTCTCAAACTATTCTAATACTTAGAACTTTGAAAGGAGCTCACACAAGATTGTAGCAGCGTTTCTTTCATTTTTTACTCTTAATTCTTGTGTATCTTAACCAAGGATGAGAGGGGTATTTATAGGCTTCAAGTTAATTTAAACTTCGAGTCTAAAAACATCTCACCCCGGGTTTCCTAGGTCCGGGCGATACCATCGCCTGTGCTGGGTGGTACCACCATTAGTTTTAGTTTGACACTAACACTCCGCTAGGTGGTACCACTGCCTGGCACCCTGTCAAGGGTGGTTCCACCGCCCAGACTAGCAATACCACTACCTGACACAGTCTTGGAGATTGTGCCATGACGATGTCACCGCTTGGAGCACTGTTTGGACCTTTCATTAGGCCAAACACTATCCTTACATGGACCCAACTGGCCCCTAATTGGGTTGGCCCAAATCCAAACCCAATTACGTGCTAACTATGATTTCTAAGACATATTCTAAGCTAAACAAGTCTGTAAATCTAGTTTCTTCCGGCGAGCTTCCGACGATCTTCCAACGAACTTCCGACAATCTCTCGGCAATGTTCCAACGGACTCCCGGCAAGCTCCTGTACTTCACGACAATCTTCTTGGTGAGTTCCGACGAGCTTCTCTGGCAAGCTCTGAGACTTCTCGACTAGTTCCTGTAGAACTTCCGATGAACGTCTAGACTTCCGACGAACTCTCGAACTCCCAACAAAATCACGTTCTTGACTCCGGGACTTCATTTTGCTCTATGCCTTGCTATCATACTTAATCCTGCATATGTAAAAACACACTTCGATCTAGACAATTAATACTAAGCATTAATCATGTTGTCCGGCATGTCATTGGTCCCTCGACGCTTCGTTTGATTCTTCAGGACATCGTCCTCTCTTGCGACCTATTGCCCAATCGGCCAATTGACTTCGCAACTCTGATATCCTTCGCACAATATCTACTCTTCTTGGCCCAATGCACAAATCCATGGCTCGAAGCCTTATGTCGATACGTCAACCGATCTTCCGGTTCGACGTCCAATCTTCAGACATGTTCCACCGGCCCAACATAATTCTTTATGCTTTAATTGTCTTATCTTGATCGAAGCATCCTGCGTTACTCAAAACGTAGATTACATCATAAGCACTCATCAATTGGTTTCATCATCAAAATCCCAGATTCAACAATCTCCCCCTTTTTGATGATGACAACCAATTGATGATGGAGTTAACTAAACTCCCGGAGTTTAAACAAACTCCCCCTATCAATATGCCATATTAATAGAAACTCTTGGATTCAAAAATCCAAGTAATATGTTATCATAAACTTATGCATAACATCATACTTCTCACCCTTTGTTATCAACAAAAAGGAGAAGTACCACTATCAAGTGTTTATACATACAAGTTTAAATCATTACATAATAAACATCATCTTCAGTTTTATCATCATGCAAGCTAGCAATAATTTTATAATATTTTAAAACATGCAAGTTAGGAATTTTGAAATGTTCAAGATAGCAAGTTCTACATCATGCAAGCCAGCAGTAATTAGAGATGAGCAAGTTTAGCATGTTTGCTTTTCTTTTGCAATGTGCAAGTTGCAAGTTTTTCTCCTTACAATTTGTGAGCTAGCAAATTTTACACATATGAAAGTTTTGCATCTTTTGAGATAAGCAAGCTTTTTGCTTCTCTTTATGATGTGCCAACTAGCAACTGTTGCTTTTCTTTGCGATGTGCAAGTTAGCAAAATTTGCTTCATTCTTGAATTGTGCAAGCTAGCATCTTTCTTTTTGAGATGTGCACATTAGCAACTCTTTCTCCCCCTTTGTCATTGGCAAAAAGAGGAGAAGAATACAATTTTGTAGTTCTTTTCCCTTTACATCAATTTTCACATTATGAGAACAATAAATTTGCATTATAAACATAATCTCATGTTTATCATTCAAGCTAGCATATTTTTTTTTGTTCTCTTTTGCAATGTGTAAGCTAACAATCTCCTTTTTCTTTTATAATAATGATTCAATCATATCATGGGATATACAAATCATAAATATTTCAAATCATGATGGTATCAAAAAGTCAAATTACATTACATCCTACCATGCATGATCATAACTTCACATTTGTATGCATCAAAATAATATCAAGAGTGTTTCATGCATAATTTTATATCATCACATGAAAAATATCAAGAGAATTTTGGTGATGAGATGCATAAATAATGAAGATAAATAGTGAATATCAAAGGATATATTATGATTCTTTTTTAATAACTCAAATAGTGAAAATAAAGAATCATAGTAGATAATTTTGATTTATAAAAAGAATTTTCAAGTTATAATTCTTAGAAATCAAGATAAAAATCATGGTTAGATGAAACTCATTCAAATTAACAAAATCACTTTCAAGAGATTCAAAATAACATAAACAACTTTATCAATCTCTTAGTGAAAAATTGATAAGATAGAGAAAAAGAAAATTTCAAGAAAAATATTTTTCTCTTTTTAGTTGTTTCAATTCATGTGATTTATTTCATAGATGTATGCCTTTGTCCTTTTTTTTTATGCTAAATAATATATATATATATATATATATATATATATATATATATATATATATATATATATCATTGCTTAAAACGAAAGTGCAAGATTTATTACGACAAAGATCAATAAGCCACTTTCATTATAGTAAAAATCGATAATCCATAAATCGCAAGATTCATCATGTATAATTTTGAATTATAAAACCATTAAACATGATTTCAAATCAATATGTTCAAGTTTTTGTATAAAAATCATCTATCTTGTTTAAAACCGAAAAAGCAACATTTCATCATGATTAACTTCAAAGTCTCATGCATAGTATAAAATCATCAAGCATGATTTCAATAAACATAAATCATCTTCAATCAAAATCATGAAATCATCAAGATACACATTAATGCCTCTTAAACTAATCTTATTAGGTGTACAAGCATTAGATTTATATCTAATATTTTAGTGCATTATTACTGTTGAATCTTGAATTTTGATGATGAAACCAATCGATTTATGTTTATGTTTTAATTTGCATTTTGAGTGATGCAGGATGCTTCGATCAGGATGAGACAATTAAAGCAGGAAAAATTATGTTGTGTTGGAGAAAAACATGTCAGAATATTGGACGTCGGGCCGAAGGAATGGTTGACATATCGATAGAAGGCTTCGGGCCATGGATTCGGACATCGGGCCAAGAAGAGCGGATATTGCATCAAGGATATCGGAGTTGCGGAGTCAACTGGCCGATTGGGTAATAGGCGGCAAGAGAGGACGATGCGCCAAAGAATCGGACGAAGCGTCGAGGGACCAATGACATGTCGGACAACTTGATTAATGCTTAGTATTAATTGTCTAGATCGAAGTGTGTTTTTACATGTGCAGGATTAACTACGATAATAAGGCATGAAGCAAAATGAAGTCCCAGAGTGAAGGAAACGATTACGTTGGGAGTTCGAGAGTTCGTCGGAAGTCCGGGCATTCGTCGGAAGTTCTGGAGGAACCAACCGAGAAGTCTCAGAGCTTGCCAAAGAAGCTCATCGGAACTCGCCAAGAAGATCGTCGTGAAGTCTAAGAGTTCGCCGGAAGCTCGCTAGAAGAATAGACATAGGGATTTGTTTTGCTTAGCAAATGTCTTAGGATTTCGTAATTAGCACATAATTGGGCTTGGATTTGGGCCAACCCAATTAGGGGCCAACTAGGCCCATGTAAGAATTATATTGGGCCCAATAAGAAGCCTAAATAGTGCCCCAAGAAGTCTCACTGTCGTGGCATAATTTTTGAGACTATGTCAGGCTGTGGTATCGCTAGTCTGGGCAGTTATACCGCCCCTGGCAGGGTGCTAGGCGGTGGTACTGCCAGTCTGGGCAGTGGTACCGCCTAGCACTGCCCCCCAGGCAGTGGTACCGCCAGACCTGGGCGGTGGTACCGCCCATGCCCGAGAAACCTAGGATGGGAAAGTTTTAGGCTCCAAGTGTGAATCAACTTGAAGCCTATAAATACCCATCTCATCCATGGTTAAAGCACACAAGCACAGAGAGATTAAAAGAGAGAAAATGCTACTACGCTCATAAGTGTATTCTCTCCTCTAGCTTAAACTTAGATTTTTGTTTAGAGAGGAGAGTGAGTGCTTGTAAGGGTTGTCTCCTAAACCCAGTAAAAGGAGAAGAGGGGTGTAAAAGATGATTGGCCTTTGCCTATTGAAGGAAGGCCTCTAGTGGATGTCCGTGACCTCGTCGGAGGAGGAAGCCGAAAGTGGATGTAGGTCACGTTGACCGAACCACTCTAAAAATCTGATTTGCATTTTACTTTGAGCAATTTATCTTTACTGTAAACATCTTTAATAGCTCACTGCCTTCAATACATTTACAAATAGGTTTCAAGTTAAGATCTTTACGAAAAGGTTTTCGTCGGAAACAGTTTTTATCGAACGAAGTTTCATTCAAGACGTAATCTTTCCGCTGCACTAATTCACCCCCCCCCTCTTAGTGCTGACCCCGATCCTGACAACTGGTATCAGAGCCTCGTGATTTCTCATTTGGATTAACACATAAGAGAAATGGCTCATTTCGGCTTTCAAGAGGATCACTCTCTCATTCATCCTCTCTTTTTCAATGGGACAAACTACACTTATTGAAAAACTCGAATGAGAGTTTTCTTGCTTTCGATTGATTTAAATTTATGAAATATGGTCGAAAATAGTTTTCAAATGTCTTCTCTTCCAATGAACCATTGGAATGATTTGGAGAAGAAGATGTTTTCTCTAAATGCAAAGGCTATGAATGCCTTGTTTTGCGCCCTAGATAGAAATGAGTTTAATCGTGTTTCTACTTGCGAAACGACTTTCAATATTTGGCGTACTCTTGAAATCTGTTAGGACTCTAGCTAGGAGAGTCCTAATTAAGAGGGACATTCATGTAAAACCTACTTAAGCTGACCCCTATTAAAGACGTGAAGAGGCCGGCTAGGGTTAGGAGGTTATTTCTTAGAGAAGAATTAGGAGTTGTAAAGAAATAGGAGTCTTGAGTAGGAGTCCTATTAAGAGTTGGTTAGAAGTAGGAGTCCTATTAGGTGTTAGGGTTTAGAAGTCCTATAAATAGTCATGTATTCCTCCTCTTTTTATAAGCAATAGATGAATCTTTTCTACAGCCTTTGAGCAGCAACTTGGAGGGAGGAACCCCTACAGAGTTCCAAGGAGGCCGATCCCCTAAAGAGATCAACCCCAAGTTTAGAATCTGCAAGGGTCTAATGTTGAATCTCATATTTTGATGATGAAACTAATTGATTGTGTTTAGATGTTTAACTGCATTTTGAGTGATGCAGGTCTACTCGATCAGGTTTAGACAGTTGACGCAGGAGGAATTGACGTTGCGCTGGAAGAGATCACGTTAGGATATTGGATGGCTGAACGCTTCGAACGTCGGGCATCGGGCCAAGGAGAGCGAAACTGTGCCAAGGATATCGATGTTGCGGAGGTCAACCGCCGATTGGGCAACAAGCCGCAAGAGAGGATGATGCGCTGAAGAATCGGACGAAGCGCCAACCAATGACGTGCCAGGCAACAGAATGTCAATTCGCTTTATAATAATTGTCTAGATCGGAGTAGAGTTTTTGCTTGTGTGTGCAGGATTAACTACGATAATGACAAAGACATAAAGCAAAACAAAGTGTCGGAGTCAAGCACGAAGGATTTATTGCGAGTTCGAGAGTTCGACGGAAGTCCGAAGGTTCGTCGGGAATGCTGCCGAAACTAGCCAAGAATGAGTAGGGAGCTTGCCGAAGGGTTTTTCGGAAGCTCGCCGGAAGGTTCGTTGGAAGTTCGCGGAGCTCACCGAGAATGATCGGAGCTTTCCGAAGAAGCTCGTTGGAACTCGCCAAGATCAAATCGTGAAGTCTAGGAGCTTGTCGGGAGTCCGCAGAATGGTTTCCGAGAGTTTATCGGAAGACCGTCGGAAGTTCGCCGAAAGCTCGCCGGAAGAAGTCTTGACTTACGGACTTTGTAATAGCTTATAAAATGTCTTTAAATTCGTAGTTATCATGTTAATTAGAGTTAGGATTAGGTGTTAATCCTATAACCCAAGTAGGGGCTAATTGGGCCCGAGTTCGGACTGGTTTGGGCCAAGTTTGGAGCTCAACCAGTGAGCTGATTTGGCCTAGGCGGTGGCACCGCCTAGGCTGGCGGTGGCACCGCCCAGCACCCGAGAGCTGGGCGGTGACACCTCCTGGGCTGGGCGGTTGCACCGTCCAGCACCCGAGCGCTGGGCGGTGGCACCGCTTGGCTGGGCGGTGGCACCTCCAGCATCGGGAACCCTAAGAGAATTCAAATTTTGGAGCCCAAATTTGAATCCTCTTGAGGCCTATAAATACC
Source organism: Musa acuminata AAA Group (assembly GCF_036884655.1). Classification (NCBI taxonomy): domain Eukaryota; kingdom Viridiplantae; phylum Streptophyta; class Magnoliopsida; order Zingiberales; family Musaceae; genus Musa; species Musa acuminata. The sequence goes on from NC_088338.1 coordinate 15,795,653, forward strand.
CCTCAAATCTCAGCTGAGATAACAACTTTTTGAGTAGCAAGTATTTGAGAGAAAGGCCTTAGAAAAGTGTTAGCTTGTCTTGTTTTCAATTTGCTAGTGTTCACCTCCTTCCTTCTTTCTGAAAATCTGTAAGAGAGTGAACCGCTTGTAAAAGTTGTAAGAGGGGTATTCACCCTTCACTTTCAAGAGATTTGCTAGTGGAAGGTGGGAGCCTCATCGAAGAGGGGCCTCGCAAGTAGATGTAGGTCACCTGACCGAACCACTTTAAAAACGGCGTAATCTCTGGTTTGCATTTCTTATTATCATTTACATTACTGCAAACCTTCTTACATGCTTTGTTTCATCATTATCTTTGTTGCTCAACTTTGCGAATACGCTTTCAAGTTAATCACTTCCGATTTTGATTTTTATCGTACGAAAGATTTGTCGAAATCAACGTTTTAATCCGCTGCACTAATTCACCCCCCCCCTCTTAGTGCCGCTCCGATCCTAACAATTGGTATCAGAGCCACGTTTTTCTACCTTGGTTTAACACCCAAATAGAAATGGCTCTTTACGGCTTTCAAGAGGGTCACTCTCTCATTTGTCCTCCCTTTTTCAATGGGAAGGACTACACTTATTGGAAAACTCGAATGAGAGTTTTCTTACTTTCTTTGGATTTGAATTTATGGCACATAGTCGAAAATGGATTTGAAATTTCTTCTCTTCCAATTAACCATTGGAATGATTTGGAGAAGAAGATGTTTTCTCTAAATGCAAAGGCTATAAATGCCTTATATTGTGCACTTGACAAAAATTAATTTTATTGCATTTCGATGTGTGACTCGGCTTTTGATATTTGGAGAACTCTAGAGGTCACTCATGAAGGCACTAGCCGAGTGAAAGAGTCCAAAATCAATATTCTTATGCATTCTTACGAACTTTTCCGGATGAAACCAAGTGAGTCCATCGGAGACATGTACACCCATTTCATGGATGTCATCAATGGACTCAAAGCTCTTGGTAAAAGTTTTTCTAATTTTGAACTAGTCACTAAAATCTTAAGATCCCTTCCAAAATGTTGGGATCCAAAAGTTACGGCCATTCAAGAGGCCAAGGACCTTAAAACATTCCCGCTCGAAGAACTTATTGGGTCTCTAATGACCTACGAAATGAACAATGTGACAAAAAGGAAACTCGAGAATAACCTTCCAAAGGACAGGAAGGATTTCGGACATAGAACACATGAAGACCACTCGAGCATAAGCTCAAGTGATGATGAACTTAAACTATAAATGAAACAAAAATTAAAAAGAAAAAAGAATGGAACTACTTGCTTTGAACGCAAGAAGAATAAAAATTGGGATGAATTGAGCTCTTCCGAAGATGAGGAGAAAATCAAGAAAGGCGAGGTGGCAAACTACGCCTCAACCACTTTCAAAAATGAGGTAATCGAAATCCCCCTAATTTATTTCGAAATTACATAATACTTTCATGAGTTATTTTTAATTTAGTTTAGGATTAATTTTCTTGAAAATTACATGTGTTATGTTAATGTAATAAAATGTTAGATATAAATCTAATGCTTATACACCTAGTAAGATTAATCTTATGTATGTGCTTGAGAAGCAAGAATGTGTCTTTTGACGATTTCTATATTTATTTTCAATGACGATGCATGACTTTTGAAAGGAAGGCTTGATGATTTTTTTTTAACCTTCTCTTTGGTTTTCAACCATGATGTATGGTTTTGACATATGAACAAAATTTGAGCATGCTAAGATAAAGTTAATCATATAAATTAAAACTAAAGAAGTTTTAGTTATCTATAAGAATCATTCAAAATTATGTTCAATAAAAATGCAAAATGATGGAATGAAAATATTAAATGTTTTAATACCATTTTATGCATGAGATTTTAAAAGTTATACATAATGATCTTGATGGTTGTTATGAAGAAATTTGTTTTTCGATCCTAAATGATTGATGATATATATATATTTTTTGGCACAAAAAGGACAAAGGCATACTTATATGAAACAACTAAATAGATAAAAGTATTTTTCTTGAAAATTCTTGGTTTGATGAATCTATTTTATCATCTTTTTATGAATATCTTGAAAATGATTTTGATTTGATGATTTTAATTTGAATGAGCTTTATCTTGATTTTTCGAGATTTATAACTTGAGATTTACTCTATAAAAATCAAGATCTTGTATCCTCAATGTTCCTTTTTAGCATCTATTATCCAAATGAATTATGATTGGTATCATTGCTATATTTCTTCTTATCGTGCACTAAAGAGAAAATTTTTCTAAATGAATCGTGATATTTCGGAACCACAATTCTTTTTATGATTCATAATGAATTGAGAAATTTTATATGCTTGAATTAATATCTTATTCTAAGATTGAATGAATTTTATCTATATCATTATCTCCTAAGATTTTTTCTTGATTATTTAAGAGGAGATTTTTCAAAACAAAATGTGTCTTCTATTATTATCTTTTCATGATATGATTTTCATGCAATTCCTTGTACTCATGAAATATTTATCTCATCACCCAATAACTCTTCTTGATATTCCTTAAGTGATGAAACAAAATAATGCATGAAATTCAAATAAGAAGTTAATGATCATGCATGATAGGATGTAATGAATTTTGACATTTAGATACTATCATTTGAATAGCTATGATCATGTTGCCAAAATGATTTATCATGAATGCTTGAATATCATGTATGATATGCCGATATTGATGATTGAGTTATTTGTGTCATGCATGAAAAATAAAAGATATAGTTTTGAAATTGTGCATGTTCGAATTTGAAAATATGATGATGCATAATGATTAAATTGTGCAATGAAAATATTAAACATTTTGAAACCATGTTTTAGTGTCATGCATAATGATCATGCTTAATAAATTTTAAAATTATGCATGATGAATCTTGCGATTTATGGATTATTGATTTTTACTATAATGGAAGTGCCTTATTGATCTTTGTTGTAATAAATCTTACACTTTCGGTTTTAAACATGATACATGTTTTTATTTGGCATAAATGAAATAAAATCATATGAATTGAAACAACTAAAAAGAGAAAAATATTTTTTCCTTGAAAATTTAATTTTCTCTATCTTATTGATCTTGATGATTATTATGATAAATCTATGTATACCATTTTGAATCTCTTGAAAGTAATGTTGAGATTTTGATGAATTTGATGATTTGAATTTGAATGAGGTTGTATTTAAATTATGATCTTGATTTCTTGGATTTACTACTTGAGATTCTTTTTTCAATCACAATCTCTTCTTTCTACACCTACAATTTTTGTTATTTATAAAAGGAAGAGATTTGATAAAATGAATCATGTTTTTTAGTATTCAAATGGTCTTATCTTTGATGATATGATTTCTTTATATCTATGATATAAATGCCTTGAAATGATTGAAATATTTTACACAAATGTTATGCTCTTCCCTACTTCTTTCTTGTTTTCAATGATAAAACGGGGAGAAGTTTTGATCATGCATGGTAGGATATAATTTGACAAAATTTATACCATCATGAAACATTTATGATTTACAATGGTGCATGCAATACTTGTGCTTTCTAATTTTGATGTTATGTATTGCATATGATGTATTGCATATGATGTAAATCATGATTTAAAATGCCATGAGTTGTTGCTAAAATGATAAATGTTGATTTAATGTTTTGTATCATGAATGCTCTAAATGATGATTGTTTGGTACCATGATCAAAATATTGATAAATAGTTAAAAATTTTAGTATCATGTATGATATCCTCATAATGTCGATCGATTTATTCAATATCGTGCATGAATGAAATATAAGGTTTTCGAAAATATGCATGTAATACTTCAACTTATGATAATGATGCATGCAATGATAAAATATTCATGATGAAAAATTGTCTTGACATTCATAACTTGATTATTCATCCTTTGTCATGATTTTGAAATCGTTGTAAAAGGAAAAAGAACAACAAAACTATATTCTTCTTTTCTTTTTGACAATGACAAAGGGAGAGAAATATTGCTCGCTCAAGATGCAAAATTTGAAAACTTACACATTGCAAAAGAAGCAAAACTTGCAACTTGCACATTGCAATAAGAAGCAAGAATCATGAGCTTACACAAGAAAGCTATCTTGTATTTGCTTTCGTAATTTTTTTTGCTAGCTTGTATGTAGTAAAACTTGCATAGTGTAAAAATTGCTATCTTATAGTCTAAAGAGAAGCCAATAGTTGCTATCTCAAAATACAAAATATGCTAACTTGCTACAGAAGAAAAATTGCTAGCTCAAACATTGCAAAGGAAGCAAAAATTTGCTAGCTTGCAACTTGCATATCGTGAAAACTGCTAGCTAGTAGTCTAAAGAGAAGCAATCAATAGCTATCTCAAGAAGACCAAGCATGTTAAACTTACACATCTTTAATCGTTAGATTGCATGATGATAAAACTTGATATTATGTTTTTCATGCAATAAGTTGAACCCATATAACAAACACTTGATTGTGGTACTTCTCCTTTTTGTTGATGACAAAGGGGGAGAAGTATGTTGATGACATGACATATGATGCATAAGTTTTATGCATATGTTCATGATGATGTGTTGCAAGTATTCATGATGAATATTGCAATGACTTTAATTCTGTTTGAATTCAAGGTTCTATCAATATGGCATATTGATAGGGGGAGTTTGTTTAAACTCTGGGAGTTAACGTTAACTCCGTTAGTCATCAATTAGTTGTCATCATAAAAAAGGGGGAGATTGTTGAATCTCAGATTTTGATGATGAAACTAATTGATTGTGTTTAGATGTTTAACTGCATTTTGAGTGATGCAGGTCTACTCGATCAGGTTTAGACAGTTGACGTAGGAGGAATTGACGTTGCGCTGGAAGAGATCACGTTAGGATATTGGATGGCTGAACGCTTCGAACGTCGGGCATCGGACCAAGGAGAGCGAAACTGTGCCAATGATATCGGCGTTGCGGAGGTCAACCGCCGATTGGGCAACAAGCCGCAAGAGAGGATGATGCGCCGAAGAATCGGACGAAGCGCCAACCAATGACGTGCCAGGCAACAGAATGTCAATTCGCTTTATAATAATTGTCTAGATCGGAGTAGAGTTTTTGCTTGTGTGTGCAGGATTAACTACGATAACGACAAAGACATAAAGCAAAACAAAGTGTCGGAGTCAAGCACGAAGGATTTATTGCGAGTTCGAGAGTTCGACGGAACTCCGAAGGTTCATCGGGAATGCTGCCGAAACTAGCCAAGAATGAGTAGGGAGCTTGCCGAAGGGTTTTTCTGAAGCTCGCCGGAAGGTTCGTTGGAAGTTCGCGGAGCTCACCGAGAATGATCGGAGCTTTCCGAAGAAGCTCGTTGGAACTCGCCAAGATCAAATCATGAAGTCTAGGAGCTTGTCGGGAGTCCGCAGAATGGTTTCCGAGAGTTTATCGGAAGACCGTCGGAAGTTCGCCGAAAGCTCGCCGGAAGAAGTCTTGACTTACGGACTTTGTAATAGCTTATAAAATGTCTTTAAATTCGTAATTATCATGTTAATTAGAGTTAGGATTAGGTGTTAATCCTATAACCCAAGTAGGGGCTAATTGGGCCCGAGTTCGGATTGGTTTGGGCCAAGTTTGGAGCTCAACCAGTGAGCTGATTTGGCCTAGGCAGTGGCACCGCCTAGGCTGGCGGTGGCACCGCCCAGCACCCGAGAGCTGGGCGGTGACACCTCCTGGGCTGGGCGGTTGCACCGTCCAGCACCCGAGCGCTGGGCGGTGGCACCGCTTGGCTGGGCGGTGGCACCTCCAGCATCGGGAACCCTAAGAGAATTCAAATTTTGGAGCCCAAATTTGAATCCTCTTGAGGCCTATAAATACCCCTCAAATCTCAGCTGAGATAACAACTTTTTGAGCAGCAAGTGTTTGAGAGAAAGGCCTTAGAAAAGTGTTAGCTTGTCTTGTTTTCAATTTGCTAGTGTTCACCTCCTTCCTTCTTTCTGAAAATCTGTAAGAGAGTGAACCGCTTGTAAAAGTTGTAAGAGGAGTATTCACCCTTCACTTTCAAGAGATTTGCTAGTGGAAGGTGGGAGCCTCATCGAAGAGGGGCCTCGCAAGTGGATGTAGGTCACTTGACCGAACCACTTTAAAAACGGCGTAATCTCTGGTTTGCATTTCTTATTATCATTTACATTACTGGAAACCTTCTTACTTGCTTTGTTTCATCATTATCTTTGTTGCTCAACTTTGCGAATACGCTTTCAAGTTAATCACTTCCGATTCTGATTTTTATCGTACGAAAGATTTGTCGAAATCAACGTTTTAATCCGCTGCACTAATTCACCCCCCCCTCTTAGTGCCGCTCCAATCCTAACATCTAACACTTGGTATCAGAGAAGCATTCTTGGCATCTCGCTGCCCTTCCATAACCATCCATCAGCCCTCCACAGCTGCCCAAAGCAATTCCCACAATTGCTTAAAAGATCGTCGCCAAATTCCACCGTTATCTCCACTACCGCGGATCATCCTTTGATCTCCTCGTGAATTACAACAGGTTCTGGTTTCCTACCTTACTACTGCTGCAATTTAGTTATCCTTATTTAAAAATCTAAAAAAAAATTTCCTATATTGCTGCATAAACTTTTCATCATAAAGTTTTCATCTCTACGACAAAAGATACATTGCAGAATTCCAGCCGCATAGCACCGTCTGTTTGATCTTGCTACTATATTTTTTCTATCCAAATTTCTATGAAATTTTTATGACATCTTTGACACTTCCTAACAGCAGATTTCCCTTTAGTTTTGTTAAAAAATTCTCAATATAAACCATTGATCTTTTATGCCTAATCTGCTATACTTGAAAATCTACACTGTAAAATTTCAACTGCATACCACTGTTTGTTTGATCTTGATACAATAATTTTTTCTGTCCAAATCTTTATGAAATTTTTATGATAGCTTTGACACTTCCTAATAGTAGATTTTCCTTTGGTTTTATCAAAAAATTCTTAATATAAACTACTAATCTTTTACGTCCAATCTGCTACACTTGAAAATCTGTGATGCAGAAAATTTCAGCCGCATATTGTTACCTTAACCCATCTATTTGTAATATTTTTTGAGTGAAATTTCTTATACACTTCATCGATCATCTTAGCTTCCATTTAAGATTGATCTAATGAGGAATTCATCTCTAAAAATGATTTTGTGTTGCTGCAAATTTTCGTCCCAAACCGTTCAAATTTTTCGACGAGAATTCTGCTATTGCACCAATTTCTTGCTATTATACTGCCGAAATTTTCTTGATTAAATTAGACATTCTTGCTGTCATATAAATTGTGATTTTTCTGTCAATTCCCTCCTCAAATATCTCAAGTTTTTGGTAGAAATTTCGTTAAGAAACCATTGTTTCTTCAACGACAATTCTGCTCTTACAAGACAGCACATACTTGCAGCAACTTCCACTTATTTCTATCAAACTTTTGCTATCATCTACCACAGATCCAAAACTTTCATCCATAGCCCTAAAACTCCACCAAACCACACCCTCAAACTGCACTCAAAACAGCCACAAAACAAGCCTAAACTGCCAGCCTACATCCACTAATCAACTAACCCTTTCAACCATCACTTCTCTCAACCTATACATGCCTTTAACCCAACAACAAAAAAGAGATCTTAACATCACAGATTTGGAGGCAGATACTATGACATCTGAGGAGGTAATCAATGCTAAATTCAAAGCCTTCGAGGTGCGAATGGAGGATAAGATTCAAACGCTCTTTACCGAACTCAGATTGGGCCGACCACTAAGCCCAAAGAAATCACATCAAGAAGAGAGCTTTGCCCAATCGCACCAAGCCCAAAGAGATGACTTCCAAGGGAGGGGAGGCTCTATGACCAACCCCAACTATCCATGCATGAGGGTGGACTTCCCTAGATGGGAAGAAAGAGACCCGATTGGTTGGATCTCGCGCGCGGAGCAATATTTTCGGTACCACAAAACCGCGGACGCATCTATGGTGAAAATTACAGCTATACATCTTGAAGGGGATGCCATACAGTGGTTGACTGGTTTGAACACACTTATGGAGTCCTTTTATGGCAACAATTCAAAGAAGAACTGCTGATCCGCTTCGGACCAACCGATTACGAGAATATTAACGAACAACTAGCAAAGATCCGACAAACCTCCACCATTCAAGAGTACCAAACTAGGTTTGAAAGGTTAGCTAATCAAACTCATAATTGGTCTCAAAAATAGCTATTGGGGACCTTCATTGAGGGCTTGAAGCTAGAGATCCGGGGAGAAGTTAAAGTGCGACAACCGTACACGCTTATGGCAGCCATCTCTTTCGCACGACATCAAGAGGAGCGATTGAACCATGAAGCTCGGAGGACTAGGGTCACTCCTCAATCAGGAATATCGAAGCCCTTAGCCCCCCCCTACTATCAACCAAGTCCCTACACCAAAAAGTTTGACAAGAGAAGAACTTCGAGAGCGATCTACGAAGGGGTTATATTGGCATTGCGATGAGCCATGGAGCCATGAGCATCGCTGTAGTAAAGGGAGACTTCTTATGATTTAACAAGTAGAAGAAGAGGTCATTGAACATCCAGAAGAGAGCCTTGAACATGAATAAGAAGATATAGAAGAAGAGCCACAATCGATTGAAGTTACGGTACATGCACTAGCCAGCTACTCAAACCCGCAAACGATGAAAGTTGGAGGCCTTCTCAAACAACAACCAATCACTGTTCTCATCGACACGGGCAGCACTAATAACTTCCTAAATAGTAAGGTTGCTGTTTGGATGGCCTTACCTATCAAGAATTGCAGCAGGTTTGATGTTAAGGTCGCCAACGGATGGATTTTGAAGTATGATCGTAGGCACCTGCGGGTGAAACTGTTGTTGCAGGACTAAGAGATAATTGTAAATTTCTTCCTCCTCCCTATTGATGATCATGAGGCCATGCTCAGAATTAAATGGTTGACAACATTAGGTGATATTTCTTAGAATTTTATGAAACTAATTATAAAATTTTATAGTAAGGAGAAACAAGTGATACTGTACAGGAAACGTGGGGGCAACGTAATGACGATTTGCACATAACAAATAGAGAAGGTTTTGCATAAAGCATGCAGCGGCTTTTGGTACAACTTGAGTAGCAAACTAAGGAAGAGCCAATAGAATTTGAAGATCCAAACCTACTTCCTTTGCTTGCTGAATTTTCAGATATATTTGATGAATCGCACAACCTACCTCTTACCCGTCGGCATAATCATTATATAACGATTATTCCAAGCAAACCTCCAGCAAATACTTGGCCATATTAGTATCTACATCTCCAAAATGATGAAATAAAAAGGATTATAAAAAAGATGCTCGAAACAGGAGTTATTCAGCCAAGTTATAGTCTCTACTCTTCACCGGTGCTATTTGTACGCAAGAAGGACGGAATATGGCGAATATGCATTGATTATCGAGCTCTCAATGGCATAATCATCAAGGATAAATATCCTATTCTGGTAGGAGATGAATTTCTAGATGAAAGGGAGTACAAATCTTCACAAAGCTAGACCTTCGATCCGGGTATCATTAAACACGAGCATGCGAAAAAGACATACCGAAAATCGCCTTTCGAACACACAATGGCCACTACAAATTTTTCCTTTCTTCAACGAAAGGTGGAATATCTTGGGCATATCATGTTAGAGGAAGGTGTGATGGTGGACCCCTCCAAAATAGAAACAATAGAGAACTGGCTGACCCCGAGGAACATAAAATTGCTACATGGCTTTCTAGGTTTAATAGGCTACTACTGCAAGTTCGTGAAAAACTATGGAAAGATCAGTGCACCACTTACTTCTTTACTGAAAAAAGATGTCTTCCAATGGTCGGACAAAGCCTCCGCTGCCTTCGACAAACTTCAGGCAACTATGACGATGACGCCGGTGTTAGCACTACCAGATTTCAGCCGACCCTTCATTATTGAGGCCGACGCATCTGGAGTCAGAATTGGAGCCATTTTCATATAAGATGGTCGATTACTCGCATACACTAGCAAGGCATTGTCTCCCTCCCATCAAAATATGTCAACATATGATAAGGAGATGCTCGCCATTGTGCATGCAGGAACGAGGTGGAGACCCTACTTGATTGATCGATGATTTTAAATTAAAACCGACCATAAAAGCCTCAAGTACTTTTTGGAGCAAAAGATATCATTCCCTGAGCAGCAAAAATGGGTAACAAAACTTCTTGGATTTGATTATGAAATCTGTTTCACTTCTTACCAGCGACTTCCTTGAGGATATTAAGATGGAATGGCAGAAAGATTCGGAAACCAGTAAGATCATAAAAAATTTGGAGGAAGCACCAAGTTCCGTGGCTCATTACAATTGGGACTCAAAAGAATTACACTATAAGGGATGCATTGTGCTTGTGACAAATTATATTTGCATCTTCACAAGCAGATTTTGGACAAAGTTATTCCATATGCAGGGTACTAAATTGAAAAGGAGTACAGCATATCACCTACAAACCGATAGCCAGACGAAAGTTATAAATAGGTGCTTGGAGACAACTCAAAGCCACCCACCAAATATGACTACCCAAGGAGAACTCTAGACCCAGCCAAGTGCCATTATTGATCGACGGAATGACGACTCACTATTGAAGTGTTAATACAGTGGGCGAACCTACCAACAGAATATGCCACTTGGGAGAACTATGACGACTTGAATATCAAATTCTCAGAATTCATGAATCATCAGCCTCAAGGATAAGGTTGATTTGAAGAGGGCGGGTCTGTTAGGACTCTAGCTAAGAGAGTCCTAATTGAGAGGGACATTCATGTAAAACCTACCTAAGCCAACCCCTATTAAAGAGGTGAAGAGGCCGGCTAGGGTTAGGAGGTTGTTTCTTAGAGAAGAATTAGGAGTTATAAAGGAATAGGAGTCTTGAGTAGGAGTCCTATTAGGAGTTGGTTAGAAGTAGGAGTCCTATTAGGAGTTAGGGTTTAGAAGCCCTATAAATAGCCATGTATTCCTCCTCTTTTCATAAGCAATAGATGAATCTTTTCTGCAGCCTTTGAGCAGCAACTTGGAGGGAGGAACCCCTATAGAGTTCCAAGGAGACCAATCCCTTAAAGAGATCAACCCCAAGTTTAGAATCTGCAAGGGTTCTGACACCATCACATATGAAGGAACTAGCAAAGTTAAAGCTTCAAAAATTAATTTTTTAATGCATGATTTTGAGCATTTTCGAATGAAGCCGAGTGAAACCATTATTGACATGTACACCCATTTTACGGATGTCGTCAATAGTTTAAAAGCTCTTGGCAAATGTTTTACGGATTTTAAACTTGTAAACAAGATTTTGTGTTCTCTTAATAAAAGTTGGGATTCAAAAGTAACGACAATTCAAGAATCAAAAAATTTAAATACCTTTCCGATTGAAGAACTATTAGGGTCTTTAATGACCTATGAAATGACATGTAATGCACGTAAAGAACTCAAGAACAACCTTCCAATAAACAGGAAGGATTTGGGACATAGAACAATTGAAGACCACTCGAGCATAAGCTTAAATGATGGTGAACTTGAACTACTCATGAAATTTAAAAAGTTCATAAAACAAAAATTAAAGAACAAAAAGAACGCAACTACTTGCTTTGAATGCAAGAAGAAGAACAAAAATTGGGATGAATTGAGTTCCTCTGAAGACGAGGAGAAAATCAAGAAAGGCGAGGTGGCAAACTACGATTTAACGACTTTCGACGATGAGGTAATCGGAACCCCTTTAATTTACTTCGAAATAACATGATGCTTTTCATGATTTTTTTTGTTTAGAATTATTTTTTCTTAAAAATTGCATGTTTAAAAATGAAAATGCAAAAATTATGATCATGATAGTAATTTTGAAAATGATAATGAAAATTACATGTTTTATGTTAATGGAATAAAAAGTTAGATTTAAATCTAATGATGATTCTATGAATGTTTTTTTTTAAGAAGCATTAATGTGTATCATGTTGATTTCCGTATTATTCTCGATTTTGATTGAAGATGCTTCATGTTTAATGAAATCATGCTTAATGATTTAATGATGCATAATGATGAAAAAATTAAGAGTTTCGATACCATGGTTGATGATTTTATTCTATGCATGAGATTTTAAAGTAAGTTATACATGATAATATTTGTGATTTATTGATCTCGATGATTTTTATGATAAATCTTGCACTTTCATTTTAAATGATGATGCATATTTTTGTTTGGCATAAAATGACAAAGGCATGCTTATATAAAATCAATCACTTAAAATGTATCACATAAAAAGGAAAATATGAATCTATTTATGAATTTTGTGAACCATGAAATTGATTTTGATGGTTTGAATTTAATGGGTTTTATCGAAATCACGATCTTGATTTCTCGAAATTTATAACATGAAATCCTTTATGAATCAAGATTTCTTACTCTTTATTCTCTTGCATTTTGAGAAAATTTTCAATATGAATCATAAGAGTTTTTATGCATGAATTGAAATCTTTTTCTCTTACATTTCCTTTTGCGATTTACTAAGGAGAATATCTTTTTCAAAATTAATGACTTACAATTTCATTTGAATATCTTTTGTTATTTAATCTCCTAAGATCTCTCCTTGAATATTTAAAGAGGAGAATTTTCTAGATGAATCATGATTTTGATGATCAAAGATTTGATATACATGAATTGAGATCTTGTTCTCCTACTATTATTTTTGCTATTCACTAAAAAGAAGACTAATTCTAATAAACCATGATATGCTATTTGACATCTTTTAAGGTTTATGACTTGAATTTTATTATATAAAATTTCTTGTATTCATGAAGTAATATCTCATCACCAAGTTCTTTTTGATATTCTTCATGTGATAATATGAATACATGTAACACTATGATTTTTTCCTTAGATAAAAATGCATGCAACACTATGAATTTTGAAATAATATGAAAATCAATAATTATCATTTTCTGAAATAATACTCTAGAATGAGGATTTGGAATCATGCATGTAATGATGATTTTATATTTTATATACATGATGATTTGGTGTTATGCATGCAATACTTTAACTTATGATAATAATGCATGCAATATAAAATATTCATGATAAAATAATTATTTTGAAATTCATGACTTGAATTTTCATCTATGTTATTTACCTTTGTCATAATTTAAAATTTGATATAAAGGGTCTTCCCTTCTTTTTGACAATGACAAAGGGGGAACAAAATGTGCTAGAAAGAAAATTTGCTAGCTCACATAATACAAGAAGAAAACAAAAATTGCACTTCTCAAAAGAGAAGAAATTGCTATCTTGAATATCACCAAGAATTGCTAGAAGATGCAAAAATATGCTATCTTACACATCGCAAAGAAAAACAAATATGCCAACTTGCATATCTTTAAATTTGCTAACTTGTATGTTGTAAAACTTGCATATTTCATGAAGCAAGTGTTACTTTCTTGAACATCTCTAATTTGGTAGCTTGCATGATGTAGAACTTGCTATCTTGAACACTACAAAGAAGTGTTATCATACCTATCTCAAGAAGCCAAAATGCTAAACTTACACATCTAGCAAAATTTACAAACTTGCAAATCTCTAAATTTTTGCTAGCTTGCATGATGATAAAAATGGATATTATGTTTTTCATGCAATGTATTGAACTTAGATATCTCAAATCCTTGATAGTTGGAACTTCTCCTTTTTGTTGATGACAAAGGGGGAGAAGTATGTTGATGTCATGCATGATTCGATCATGACATGTTGCTTGGATTTTTGAATCCAAGGGTTTCTATCAATACAACATATTGATAGGGGGAGTTTGTTTAAATTTCGGGAGTTAAGATTAACTCCGTCGTCGATTGGTTGTCATCATCAAAAAGGGAGAGATTGTTGAATCTCGGATTTTGATGATGAAACTAATTGATATGTGTTTATGTTTTAATCTGCATTTTGAGTGATGCAGGATGCTTCGATCAGGATGAGACAATTAAAGCAAGAAAAATCATGTTGTGTTGGAGGAAAACTGTTAGGATCAAGAGCACTAAGAGGGGGGGGTGAATTAGTGCAGCGGAAAACCTTTTACGATTAAAATAAAAACTGTGTTCGTTCGATAAAAGTGATTTCGGTAAGAAAGCCGATTCGTAAATCACTTCAACTTTTGATTAAGCGAAATGCAGCAATGATATAAATGCAGTTTGCAGTTATGATTTAAATCAGATAGTAGGCGCAAACTGAAATATGATATTCGTACGAAGAAACTGATTTACGTCTAAATGATGATTCGTAAATCACTTGATTAAGCGAGATGCAGTTTAAGCAAGGATAAAAAGGTAGTTTGCAGTTATGATAGAAATCAAAAAGTAAACGCAAACTGAAATATGATGATCGTATGAAAAAACTGATTTACATCTAAACGTCGATTCGGAAAGTGCAAAGCTTGAAACCCGATCGTATATGCACAGAAAGCAGTAAGCTTTTGAGGAGGTTTGCAGTAAAGATAATATGCTTAAACTAAATGCAAACCGAGATTTAGAGTGGTTCGGTCAATCTTGACCTACTCCACTTTTGGCTTCCTCCACCGATGAGGTCACCGACGTCAACTAGAGGCCTTCCTTCAATAGGCGAAGGCCAACCACCCTTTTACAGTTTCACTCCTTTTGACAGGCTTAGGAGACAACCCTTACAGAATTTTCTCTCCTCTCTTTATAGCTCAAAACTTGGAAGAAAAGAGGGAGAAGAACTTGTGTCCTTTACAACAATTTTGAGCTCTAAAAATCACAGAACAAGATTAGGATTTCGGTGTAAGTTCGTGCACTTTCAGTGTTGAATGGGTGGGGTATTTATAGGCCCAAACCCAATTCAAATTTGGAGCTCAAAACTGTCAATTCCCGGAATTCCGGGATCAAGCGATTGCACCTCCTGACTGAGGCGGTTGCACCGCCTGGTAGAGCTCGAAGACTGAGCCTCTAGGCGGTGCTACCTCCTGTCAGGGGCGGTTGCACCTCCTGCCAGAGCTCGAAGACCGAGCTCAGGCGGTTGCACCACCTGATTGAGACGGTTGCACCTCCTAGCAGAGCTCGAAGACCGAGCTCAAGCGGTGCCACCTCCTGTCAAGGGAGGTTGCACCGCCTAGTCTCGCTCGGAGACTGAGCCCAGGCAGTGCCACCTCCTGGCTGGGGCGGTTGCACTGCCCAATCTCGCTCGGAGACTTAGCCCAGGCGGTGCCACCTCCTGGCTTGGGCAGTTGCACCTCCCAGCAGAAATCAGGGTACGAATAGGTTGATCCATTCGGCCCAATTTGGGTTTTTCAGGGGCATAATTGCCCCAAGATTAAGTTAATGGGATCACCTCCCATTTTCAACTTAATCATTGTGCTAACTACGATATTCCCTAAGACATTTACTGCAACTTGCTCCTTTTGCGTAAATCGCTTCTTCCGACGAACTTCCGTCGATCATCCGATGAACCCTCGGTGATGCTCCTACGGACTTCCGACAAACTCCTGGACTTGCAACGATCCACTTGGCGAGTTTCGACAAGCTTCTTTGGCAAGCTCATGGACTTCTCGGATTTGTTCCCGCAGAACCTCCGACGACTGTCTGAACTTCCGTCCAACTCTCAAACTCCCAACGTGATCATTGTCTTGACTCCGGCGCAACTCCTACTGCATGTCTTTCTTCCATCGTAGTTAATCCTGCACACTTAAAATAAAACTTCGATCGAGATAATTAATCCTAAGCAATTAACCAAGTTGTCCGGCATGTCATTGGTCCCTCAACGCTTCGTCCGATTCTTCGACGCATCGTCCTCTCCTGCAGCCTATTGCCCAATCGTCCAGTTGACTCCGCAACTTCGATATCCTTGGCACAATACCCGCTCTTCTTAGCTCGATGCCCGAGTCCACGGCCCGAAGCCTTCTGTCGATACGTCGACCGATCCACCGGCCCGACGTCCAATCTTATGACATGTTCCTCCAACACAACATGATTTTCCCGCTTTAATTGTCTCATCCTGATCGAAGCATCCTGCGTCACTCAAAACACAGATTAAATCATAAACATATATCAAGTAGTTTCATCATCAAAATACGAGATTCAACAATCTCCCCCTTTTTGATGATGACAACCACTTGATGATGGAGTTAAACTTACCTCCCGGAGTTTAAACAAACTCCCCCTATCAATATGCCATATTGATAGAACCTTGAATTCAAACCGAATTCAAGTCATTGCAATATTCATCATGAATACTTGCAACACATCATCATGAACTTATGCATAAACTTATGCATAACATCATACTTCTCCCCCTTTGTCATCAACAAAAAGGAGAAGTCCAACTATTCTTGTGTTTGGAATATTAGTTTAACTTATTGCATGAAAAACATAATATCAAGTTTTATCATCATGCAGTTTTGAAGCCAGAAAATTTAGCAAATGTTACATCATGCTTAGAACATTCAAGCTATCAAGTTTTAGATATGCAAGTTTTACAACATACAAGATAGCACTTTTAGAACATGCAAGCTAGCAATGTTACAATATTTTAGAACTTGCAAGCTAGCAATTTAGAGATGTACATGAAGGCAACTCTTGCTTCTTGAAATATGCAAGTTGCAAGCTAGCAAATTTGTGCTTCCTTTGCAATGTTTGAGCTCGCAATTTTGCTTCTATTGCAAGGTGTAAGTTTAACATGTTTTGCTTCTTGAGATAGGCAAGATAGCACTTTTACAATTTTTGTTTGGCAAGCTTGTGATGTTCAAGATAACAAGCTCTTTCTTCTCTTTTGAGAAGTGTCATTTTTGCTTTCTTTGCAAAGTGCAAGCTAGCAAAATGCCAAACTAGCAAGAGATAATGTTTTACATGAGGCAAGCAAACAATTTGGCAAGTGTTACATTTGCATCTTCTCTTCAGAGGAGTGTAATTTTTGCTTTCATCTTGAATTATGTAAGCTAGCTAGTTTGCCTCTTTTCATGATGTCCACGCTAGAAATTCTTGCTCCCCCTTTGTCATTGTCAAAAAGAAGGGAAGACCCTTTTTTCAATTTTCAGATTATGACAAAGGTAAGTATCAATTTTATTTGTGCATCATTATATATTCAAATTAAAACATACACAATTTCAAAAACCTTATTTTTCATGCACGATACTGAAAAATAAATCAATCATCATTAATGGGTATATCATACATGATACTCAAACATTAAAATTTTTAAGCATTTATCAACATGTTGATCATGATACCAAACATTCATCATTTATAGCATTCATGATACATATCATATGCAATACATCATGTACATCATTGTCATAAGTATTGCATGCATCATTTCAAATTCATGAATATTTCATCATTGCATACATCGTGCCAAATCATAAAATATACAATCATCATTAATGCATGATTCCCAATCATCATTTATTTTACAACATGATGATACCAAATTTGTCAAATTACATCCTACCATACATGATCGAAACTTCTTATTTGTATGCATCAAAACAAATTACTGAATATTTCATGTATTCTTATCATTACATAAGGAATATCAAGAAGAATTATTAGGTGATGAGATAAACATTTCATGAATACAAGGAATTGCATAAAAATCATATCATAAGTGTTTCATGCATTCATATTATCACATGAAGAATACAAGACAACAATGCAAAGAAATCATGTCATGAAGAATATCAATGTGAAAATTCAGCAAAGAACACATGAAACAATCACAAGGCATGATATAATTATGCGATATATAATGAGATGATAATTTATCATATCAATGAAAGATATCAATGAGGATCAATTGTTATGATCAATTCGTGAATACCAAAGATATGATTCATGGTTCATTAAAATTCTTCTAAACAAGTTCACGATCAAGATTCATATAATTCATAATAAAGCAAATTGATGTACAATCATCACACAAGACATATAAGGCAAAGAAATCTTGTTATTTTTATATTATGAAATATATGAAATCAAGGCTCATGATTCATTTGAAAAGATATAGCACAAAGAGCAACTTGAAACATTCTTATCAAGATCACATTTTAAAATATTTCAAGTATCAAGATATCAATATGACACTTCATTGGATTCTGAGAAATCAAAAGACAAGTTACACTTCATTTGAAGAATTCTGTTTTAATAAATGTAGGGAGCATAATGAATGATCTTGATTTATAAAGAACTTCATGTTATAATTATCAAGATAATGATTTTAATAATTATTTTCTTTAGCAAAGAATCACAAAAGCACTTTATTTTTGTTAGGATCGAGAGCACTAAGAGGAGGGGGGGGTGAATTAGTGCAGCGGAAATCTTTCAGCGATTAAAAACGAAAGCTGCGTTCGTTCGATAAAAACTATTTTGATGCAAAAGCCGATTCTAAGATTACTTATGATTAAGTGCAGTTTACGTCTTAAACACAGTTTGCGTCTAAGCACAGTTTACGCAGTTTGCGTCTAAATGCAGTTTGCGTCTAAATGTAGTTTGCGTCTAAATGCAGATTGCGTCTAAGCGCAGTTTGCATCTAAGCGCAGTTTGCGTCTAAGCTCAGATTGCGTCTAAGCGCAGTTTGCATCTAAGCGCAGATTGCGTCTAAGCGCAGTTTGCGTCTAAACACAGTTTGCGTCTAAGCGCAGTTTACGTCTAAGCTCAGATTCGAAAAGATCTGAACTCAGACACTCATTCGTAAAAGCGCAGAAGGCAGTTTGCAGTTATAAATGGAATCAAAACGTAAACGTAAACTGCAAAGAAACTCGTTCGTAAAAGCGCAGAAGACAGTTTGCAGTTATAAATAGAATCAAAACGTAAATGTAAATTGCAATGTAAAGATCGTACGAAAACACCGATTTACGTCTGAATGCAGATTCGGAAAGATCAGAACTAAGAAACTTGTTCGTAAAAGCACAGAGAGCAGTAGCTATGTAGGAGGTTTGCAGTAATGATAAAGTGCTCAAAATAAAAGCAAACCAGAGATTTAGAGTGGTTCGGTCAGTCTTGACCTACTCCACTTTTGGCTTCCTCCACCGACGAGGTCACCGACGTCAACTAGAGGCCTTCCTTCAATAGGCGAAGGCCAACTGCCCTTTTACAGTTTCACTCCTTTTGACGGGCTCAGGAGACAACCCTTACAGAACCTTTCTCTCCTCTCTTTACAACTCAAGACTTGAAGAACAGAAAGAGGAGAACTTTTGGACTTTACACAAATTTGAGCTCTTAGAATCACAGAAAAGATCAAGAATTCGGTGTAGGTCTATCTCTTTTCAGTGCTAAATGGGTGAGGTATTTATAGGCCCCAACCCAGTTCAAATTTGGAGCTCAAAACGATCAAATCTCGGAATTTCAGGATCAGGCTGTTGCACCTCCTGACTGGAGAGGTTGCACCGCCTGGCAGAGCTCGAAGACTGAGCCTCTGGGCGGTGCTACCTCTGTCAGGGGCAGTTGCACCTCTCTGCCAGAGCTCGAAGACCGAGCTCAGGCGGTTGCACCGCTTGACTGGAGAGGTTGCACCGCCCAGTCTCGCTCGGAGACTAAGCCCTGGGCTGTTGCACCTCTTGGCTGGGGCGGTTGCACCGCCCACAGCAACCTGGGTCCGAATGGGTTGAACCATTCGACCCAATTTGAGTTCTTCAAAGGCCCAATTGCCCTAGGATTAAGCTAATGGGATCACCTCCCATTTCTAACTTAATCAAAGTGCTAACTACGATTATTTCCTAAGACATATTCTGCAACTTGCTTCGGTGCGTCACTCGCTTCTTCCGGCGAGTTTCCGGCGAACTTCCGTCGATCATCCGATGAACCCTCGGTGATGCTCCTGCGGACTTCCGGCAAACTCCTGGACTGCGACGATCCACTTGGCAAGTTCCGACGAGTTCCTTTGGCAAGCTCCTGGATTTCTCGGATTTGTTCCCGCAGAACCTCCGACGACTGTCCGAACTTCCATCGAGCTCTCGAACTCCTAACGTGATCATTGTCATGACTCCGGCGCAACTCCTGCTGCATGTCTTACTTTCATCGTAGTCAATCCTGCACACTCAAAACAAAAACTTCGATCGAGACAATTAATCCTAAGCAATTAACCAAGTTGTCCGGCATGTCATTGGTCCCTCGACGCTTCGTCCGATTCTTCGGCGCATCGTCCTTTCCTACAGCCTATTGCCCAATCGGCTAGTTGACTCCGCAACTCCGATATCCTTGGCACAATACCCGCTCTTCTTGGCCCGATGCCCGAGTCCACGGCCCGAAGCCTTCTGTCGATACATCGACCGATCCACCGGCCCGACGTCCAATCTTCTGACATGTTCCTCCGGCACAACATGATGTTCCTGCTTTAATTGTCTCATCCTGATCGAAGCACCCTGCGTCACTCAAAACGTAGATTAAATAATAAACATATATCAAGTAGTTTCATCATCAAAATACGAGATTCAACAATCTCCCCCTTTTTGATGATGACAACTACTTGATGACGGAGTTAAACTTAACTCCCGGAGTTTAAACAAACTCCCCCTATCAATATGCCATATTGATAGAAACTCTTGGATTCAAAAATCCAAGCAACATGTCATCATAAACTTATGCATAACATGTCATGTCATCAACATACTTCTCCCCCTTTGTCATCAACAAAAAGGAGAAATACCACAATCAAGTGTTTGTGATATAAGTTTAACTCATTGCATGAAAAACATAATATCTTTTGTTATCATCATGCAAGTTTGAAGCTGGAAAATTTAGCAAATGTTACATCATGCTTAGAACATTCAAGCTATCAAGTTTTAGATATGCAAGTTTTACGGCATACAAGATAGCACATGCAAGCTAGCAATGTTACAACATTTTAGAACTTGCAAGCTAGCAGTTTAGAGATATTCAAGAAGGCAACTCTTGCTTCTTGAAATATGCAAGTTGCAAGCTAGCAAATTTTTACTTCCTTTGCAGTGTTAGATTTTGATATCGTAACGCAACTATTTCAAGTGTTTATCAATTGTAGCATTTCATCATATTGCATGATATCGACATGTAAAGCTGTGAAGCAAGATTTTGATATCATTTCATGATGTACACATTTCGAATATTTTAGCAAGTGTAGCATTGCATCACATGGTAAGATATCAGCTCGTACGATGCAAATTTTTGTTTGATATCTTGATACAGGGCATATAGCAATGATAGCAATCATATATTACTTGCAAGTATGGCCTAATCATAGCAATGATAGCAATCATATATTTCTTGGTGATGCAAGTATGGCCTAATCATAGCAATGATAGCAATCATATATTTCTTGGTGATGTAAGTATGGCCTAATCATAGCATCAGTGATAGCAACCATATCAACATCAGTGATAGCAAACATATCAACATCAGTAATAGCAACCATATCATCATTAGTGATAGCAAACATATCAGCATCAGTGATAGCAACCATTAGTGATAGCAAACATATCAATTCATATATTTCTCCCCCTTTGTCATCAACAACAAGGAGAATGATATAAGCAAATTTTAAATATAAGTGCGATGCCATAAGTTGGTTCATGTCATTTTCCAACAGTGAGTGATAGGATACCAGTAATGCAAACATCTCGAGGAAAACATGACATGGAGATAGCTTTTATTGCTTCTTTCTTTTTATTTGTTATCTTTTTACATGAAGGAGGAAAGCCATATGTGAAGTTCAAATCGATACGATATTAAAGCACACTTCATTTTTGCAAGGATTAAGATAAGTAAGTGAGTCAAATCCTTGTATGTAAAAATATCTTCCTTTTATAAGAGGAAATCATCAAATATGTTTCTCGAAAAATATTTTTCACATGATAAGTGCATTTGCTAGATGATTCCATATGTCAAAAATCAATGATGTGAATTAAACTTGATATGACATATGCTTGTTAAATTCAGAAGAGGATGATGTATCAAGAAAATCCAATTGTTAGGATCAAGAAAATCCGAAAATGAAATTTGACACTTTCATACATTCGGACAGGGTTTTACTAGAGATATTCAATGACAATCATGAAGGTAAAACATGCTTATTATCATGGAAATTTTTGTATTCAAGCACATAATTTCCAACATGTAATCATGGTAAGTAATTGTGTAAAATTATTATGGCAATCAAGTGATTTGATCATTCAATCAAAAAAGTCCGAAAAATAATTTTAATACGTTTAATCATTCGGACATATTTTTGCCATAGTTTTTCAAATATAATCATGAAGATAAGGCCTGCTCATCATCATGGTAGTATGATAGCAAGTTTACCATATACAAGCTAGCAAAAAATTTCTACATTTTAAGGCCCGCAAGCTAGCAATTTTGAGATGTTCAAGAAAGCAACTTTTGCTTCTTGAAATATAAGTTTTGCTAGATGTGCAAGTTAACTTTTTGCTTCTTTAGATAGGCAAGACAGCATTCCTTGGTGATGTTCAATATAGCTAAGTTCTACATCATGCAAGCTAGTGAATTTTATAACATTTTAGAACATACATAATCACCAAAGCATCATAAATTTTAATGATGTGCAAAATTACAAATTTTGCATGATTGCATCTGTGTGTCTTGAGATTTGCAAGATAGCACTTCTTGATGATGTTCAAGATAGCAATTTCTTCTCTTTTGAGAAGTGCAATTTTTGCTTTCTTCTTGAATTGTGCAAGCTAGCTATCTCCCCTTTTGTCATTGTCAAAAAGAAGGGAAAAACCCTTTACATCAATTTTTAAATCATGACAAATGTTAGTATCAATCTCATTTGTGCATCATTATATTTTCAAATTAAAACATGCACATTTTTTTAAAACATATAAACTCATTATTATATGCATGATTCCAAATCATCATTCATATTATTTCAATCATTGTTTCACTCATCACTATAGCTTATCATGCATAATATGTAAAACCATCTAACATGATATAAACATTTATTTATTTAATTTTTTTTAAGCATTCATGATACACATCATACATTATCATAATAAAAAGCATATGCATCATTCCAAATCATAAATATTTCAAATCATCATGGTATTAATTTGTCACATTGCATCCTACCATGCATGATCGAAACTTCTCATTTAAATTCATGAATATCTCATGCATGCATATCATCACTTGAGGAATATTGAAAAGAAATAATTGGGTGATGAGATAAATATTTCATGAATACAAAGAATTACATAAAAATCATGTCATGAATACAAGGAATACAAGTCACAATCATTCAAGAGAAAAATCATCATTCATTTTCAATTCATTCAATTTGATAAATCAAGATCATGATTTTGATAAAACTCATTTCAAATTTAAATCATCAAAATCATTTTTATGGCTCATAAAATTTATAACATAAATAGATTCATGATTTCATTGATAATATATTTTCTCCCTTTTTAAGTGTTTCATTTTAAGTGGTCGATTTCATGTTAGCATGCCTTTTCATTTATGAAAACATGCATCAATTTTTTTTTTTTTAAAGCCACTGTTATTATCATGAAAATTGATAATCCATAAATATCAAGAATCATCATACATAATTTCAAAAATATATACTCATTAATCATAACTTCAAATTAAACATGATTTCATATACTCAAAATCGAGAAATAACAATGGAAATCAACATGATACACATTATTACTTCTCAACCACATATAGCATGATTTCATAAGGTATTTTTAATCAAAATAATTTGGTTATCATAAACATGCAATTTTCATGATTATTTTCAAAATTACTAGAATGATAAGCATGATTCCTAATTGTTTGTATTTTCATTATAAAATTATTAAACATGCAATTTTCAAGAAAATAAAAAAGAAAAATGCATTATGAAAATCATTATGTAATTTCAAAGTAAATTAAAGGCATTTTGATTACCTCAGCGTCGAAAGGCGTAAAGGCATAGTTTGCCACCTCGCCTTTGTTGATTTTCTCCTCGTCTTCGGAGGAGCTCGATTCATCCCAATTTTTGTTCTTCTTCTTGCCTTCAAAGCAAGTAGTTCCGTTCTTTTTACTTTTTAATTTTTGCTTCATTTGTAGTTTAAGTTCACCATCACTTGAGCTTATGCTCGAGTGGTCTTCAAATGTTCTATGTCCCAAATCCTTCCTGTTCTTTGGAAGGTGGTTCTCAAGTTCTTCACGTGCATTGCACATCATTTCATATGTGATCAATGAACCAATTAGTTCTTCAAGTGGAAATTGGTTCAAGTTTTTCGATTCTTGAATAGCAGTTACTTTTGAATCCCAAGTTTTAGAAAGTGAGCGCAAAACTTTGTTAACAAGTTCAAAATCCGAAAAGCTTTTACCAAGTGATTTTAAACCATTGACGACATCCGTAAAACGGGTGTACATGTCAACAACGGTTTCGCTTGGTTTCATATGAAAAAGCTCGAAATCATGCAGTAAAATATTAACTTTCGAGTCTTTGACTCTACTAGTTCCCTCGTGCGTGATTTCAAGAGTGCGCCAAATATCGAAAGTCGTTTCGCACAAAGAAACCCGATTGAACTCATTTTTGTCCAAAGCGCAAAATAAGGCATTCATAGCCTTTGCGTTTAAAGAAAAATACTTCTCTAAATCCGACCATTCGTTCATCGGTTTAGAGGGAAGTTGAAAACCGTTTTCAACGATATTCCATAAATCCAGATTTAGAGAAATCAAGAAAACTCTCATTCGAGTTTTCCAATAAGTGTAGTCCAATCCGTTAAAGAACGGTGGACGAAAGACCGAAAAGCACTCTTGAAAGCAATGAAGAGTCATTTCTCTCGGGTGTAAATCCGAAATGAGAAATACCGGGCTCTGATACCAATTGTTAGGATCGAGAGCACTAAGAGGGCGGGGGGTGAATTAGTGCAGCGGAAATCTTTCAGCGATTAAAAACGAAAGCTGCGTTCGTTCGATAAAAACTATTTTGATGCAAAAGCCGATTCTAAGATTACTTATGATTAAGTGCAGTTTACGTCTTAAACACAGTTTTCGTCTAAGTGCAGTTTACGCAGTTTGTGTCTAAATGCAGTTTGCGTCTAAATGCAGTTTGCGTCTAAATGCAGATTGCGTCTAAGCGCAGTTTGCATCTAAGCGCAGTTTGCGTCTAAGCTTAGATTGCGTCTAAGCGCTGTTTGCGTCTAAGCGCAATTTGCGTCTAAGCGCAGATTGCGTCTAAGCGCAGTTTGCATCTAAACACAGTTTGCGTCTAAGCGCAGTTTACGTCTAAGCTCAGATTCGGAAAGATCTGAACTCAGACACTCATTCGTAAAAGCGCAGAAGGCAGTTTGCAGTTATAAATGGAATCAAAACGTAAACGTAAACTGCAAAGAAACTCGTTCGTAAAAGCGCAGAAGACAGTTTGCAGTTATAAATAGAATCAAAACGTAAATGTAAACTGCAATGTAAAGATCGTACGAAAACACCGATTTACGTCTGAATGCAGATTCGGAAAGATCAGAACTTAGAAACTTGTTTGTAAATGCGCAGAGAGCAGTAGCTATGTAGGAGGTTTGCAGTAATGATAAAGTGCTCAAAATAAAAGAAAACCAGAGATTTAGAGTGGTTCTGTCAGTCTTGACCTACTCCACTTTTGGCTTCCTCCACCGACGAGGTCACCGACGTCAACTAGAGGCCTTCCTTCAATAGGCAAAGGCCAACTGCCCTTTTACAGTTTCACTCCTTTTGACGGGCTCAGGAGACAACCCTTACAGAACCTTTCTCTCCTCTCTTTACAACTCAAGACTTGAAGAACAGAAAGAGGAGAACTTTTGGACTTTACACAAATTTGAGCTCTTAGAATCACAGAAAAGATCAAGAATTCGGTGTAGGTCTATCTCTTTTCAGTGCTGAATGGGTGGGGTATTTATAGGCCCCAACCCAGTTCAAATTTGGAGCTCAAAACGATCAAATCCCGGAATTCTGGGATCAGGCGGTTGCACCTCCTGACTGGAGAGGTTGCACCGCCTGGCAGAGCTCGAAGACTGAGCCTCTGGGCGGTGCTACCTCTGTCAGGGGCGGTTGCACCTCTCTGCCATAGCTCGAAGACCGAGCTCAGGCGGTTGCACCGCCTGACTGGAGAGGCTGCACCGCCCAGTCTCGCTCGGAGACTGAGCCCTGGGCGGTTGCACCTCTTGGCTGGGGCGGTTGCACCGCCCATAGCAACCTGGGTCCGAATGGGTTGAACCATTCGACCCAATTTGAGTTCTTCAGGGGCCCAATTGCCCCAGGATTAAGCTAATGGGATCACCTCCCATTTCTAACTTAATCAAAGTGCTAACTACGATTATTTCCTAAGACATATTCTGCAGCTTGCTTCGGTGCGTCACTCGCTTCTTCTGGCGAGTTTTCGGCGAACTTCCGTCAATCATCCGATGAACCCTCTGTGATGCTCCTGCGGACTTCCGGCAAACTCCTGGACTGCGACGATCCACTTGGCAAGTTCCAACGAGCTCCTTTGGC
This sequence comes from Musa acuminata AAA Group, assembly GCF_036884655.1. Lineage (NCBI taxonomy): Eukaryota > Viridiplantae > Streptophyta > Magnoliopsida > Zingiberales > Musaceae > Musa > Musa acuminata. The sequence goes on from NC_088338.1 coordinate 15,822,203, forward strand.
AAGCTTCTGGACTTCTCGGATTTGTTCCCGCAGAACCTCCGATGACTGTCCGAACTTCCGTCGAGCTCTCGAACTCCCAACGTGATCATTGTCATGACTCCGGCGCAACTCCTACTGCATGTCTTACTTTCATCATAGTCAATCCTGCACACTCAAAACAAAAACTTCGATCGAGACAATTAATCCTAAGCAATTAACCAAGTTGTTCGGCATGTCATTGGTCCCTCAACGCTTCGTCCGAGTCCACGGCCCGAAGCCTTCTGTCGATACGTCGACCGATCCACCGGCCCGACGTCCAATCTTCTGACATGTTCCTCCGGCACAACATGATGTTCCTGCTTTAATTGTCTCATCCTGATCGAAGCACCCTGCGTCACTCAAAACGCAGATTAAATAATAAACATATATCAAGTAGTTTCATCATCAAAATACGAGATTCAACAATTTTTGCATAAGAAATCTCATTGTACTATTAGGATCAAGATATGTATGTGAAACAAATCTTTGCAAGTAAAAACACTATCATCCATATTTCAAGATGGAATTTATAAGCAGGAATCATTTCATCAAATCCATTTAAGAAAAAATATTTTATAATAAGTGTATGAGAAAATCTGATTGTTAGGATATCAATTGTTAAGCGAATCTGAAAATGAAATTAACACTTTCATGCATTCGGACAAGATTTTGCTATAGATTTTCAAGTTCAATCATGAAGATAAAACATGCTCATGATCATAAAAATTTTGTATCCAAAACACATAATTTCCAACATGTTATTAAGGCATGTAATAGTGTAAAATCATCATGGCAATTAAGTGATTTGAACATTGAATCAAGAAAGTCCGAAAAATAATCTTAACAAGTTCATGTATTCGAGCACATTTTTATCATAGTTTTTCAAATACACTCATGAAAATAACACATGCTTATCATCATGTATAGCTTAAAATCTCATGCATAAAATTGTTAATCAAGATATCATTATGCATTTCTTCAAATCAAACATCATTTTTTTTTTAATCAAAATCGATAAATAACAATGGAAATCAACGTAATACACATTATTACTTCTTAACCATGATTTCATATTTTCAATCAAGATCATTTTATTTGTTTATCATAAAATATGTAATATTATCATTTTCGAAATTACTTAGCATGATCATAATTTTTTTTTTAAACATGTAATTTTTAAGAAAATTAATTCTAAACTAAAAAAGATAATACATCATGAAAGGATCAAGTAATTTCAAAATAAATTAGGGGGATTTCGATTACCTCATCATTGAAAGCGATTAAGGCGTAGTTTGCCACCTCGCCTTTCTTGGTTTTCTCCTCGTCTTCGGAGGAGCTCGATTCATCCCACTTTGTGTTCTTCTTCTTTGGCCTCTTCCTTCGTTCAAGTTTATTATTTATTTTAGATTTTTGTTTAATAAACTTATTAAGATTTAGTGTTCGAAGTTCAAGTTCATCATTGTCCTCATCACTTGAGTCATCGCTCAAGTGGTATTCATTTGTCCGGAGTTCCAAATCCTTCATGTTCTTTGGAAGGTGATTTTGTTCATCATGTTCATCATGTGCATTGTGCACCATTTCATATGTCATCAACAAACCAATCAGTTCTTCAAGTGGTAAGTTGTTTAGGTTTTTAGCTTCTTGCATTACAGTTACTTTTAAATCCCACTTCTTAGAAAGATAACACAAAATCTTGTTTACGAGTTCAAAATCCGAAAAACATTTTCCAAGAGCTCTTAAACTATTGATGACATCCGTGAAACGGGCGTATATGTCGCCTATAGTCTCGCTTGGTTGCATTCGAAAAAGCTCAAAATCATGCAATAAAATGTTAACTTTCGAGTCTTTGACTCTACTAGTTCCCTCGTGCATGATTTCAAGTGTTCGACAAATGTCAAAAGCCGTTTCGCACGTAGAAATCCGATTGAACTCATTTTTGTCCAAAGCACAAAATAAGGCATTCATAGCCTTTGCGTTTAAAGAAAAATACTTCTTCTCCAAATCCGACCATTCGTTCATCGGTTTAGAGGGAAGTTGAAAACCGTTTTCAACGATATTCCATAAATCCAAATTCATAGAAATCAAGAAAACTCTCATTCGAGTTTTCCAATAAGTGTAGTCCGTCCCATTGAACATGGGTGGACGTGTAATAGAATGGCCCTCTTGGTTTTCGGCGTATGCCATCTCTCTTGAGTTTTAATCCGTTTGAGAATTAACCCCACTCTGATACCAATTGTTAGGATCAAGAGCACTAAGAGGGGAGGGGTGAATTAGTGCAGCGGAAAACCTTTTACGATTAAAATAAAAACTGTGTTCGTTCGATAAAAGTGATTTCGGTAAGAAAGCTGATTCGTAAATCACTTTAACTTTTGATTAAGCAAAATGCAGCAATGATATAAATGCAGTTTGCAGTTATGATTCAAATCAGATAGTAGGCGCAAACTGAAATATGATATTCGTACGAAGAAACTGATTTATGTCTAAATGATGATTCATAAATCACTTGATTAAGCGAGATGCAGTTTAAGCAAGGATATAAAGGCAGTTTGCAGTTATGATAGAAATCAAAAAGTAAACGCAAACTGAAATATGATGATCGTACGAAAAAACTGATTTATGTCTAAACGCCGATTCGGAAAGTGCAAAGCTTGAAACCAGATCGTATATGCGCAGAAAGCAGTAAGCTTTTGAGGAGGTTTGCAGTAAAGATAATATGCTCAAAGTAAATGCAAACCAAGATTTAGAGTGGTTCGGTCAATCTTGACCTACTCCACTTTTGGCTTCCTCCACCGACGAGGTCACCGATATAAACTAGAGGCCTTCCTTCAATAGGCAAAAGCCAACCACCCTTTTACAGTTTCACTCCTTTTGATGGGCTTAGGAGACAACCCTTACAGAATTTTCTCTCCTCTCTTTATAGCTCAGAACTTGGAAGAAAAGAGGGAGAAGAACTTGTGGCCTTTACAACAATTTTGAGCTCTAAAAATCACAGAACAAGATTAGGATTTCGGTGTAAGTTCGTGCCCTTTCAGTGCTGAATGGGTGGGGTATTTATAGGCCCCAACCCAGTTCAAATTTGGAGCTCAAAACTGTCAATTCCCGGAATTCTCGGATCAGGCGATTGCACCTCCTGACTGAGGCGGTTGCACCGCCTCGCAAAGCTCGAAGACTAAGCCTCTGGGCGGTGCTACCTCCTGTCAGGGGCAGTTGCACCTCCTGCCAAAGCTCGAAGACCGAGCTCAGGGTGTTGCACTGCCTGACTGAGGCGGTTGCACCTCCTGGCAGAGCTCGAAGATCGAGCTCAGGCGGTGCCACCTCCTGTCAGGGGAGGTTGCACCACGTAGTCTCTCTCGGAGACTGAGCCTAGGCGGTGCCACCTCCTGGCTGGGGTGGTTGCACCGCCCAGTCTCGCTCGGAGACTTAGCCCAGGCGGTGCCACCTCCTGGCTGGGGCGGTTGCACCTCCCAACAGAAATCAGGGTCCGAATGGGTTGATCCATTCAGCCCAATTTGGGTTTTTCAAGGGCCCAATTGCCCCAAGATTAAGTTAATGGGATCACCTCCCATTTTCAACTTAATCATTGTGCTAACTACGATATTCCCTAAGATATTTACTGTAACTTGCTCCGGTGCATCAATCGCTTCTTCCGGCGAGCTTCCAGCGAACTTCCGTCGATCATCCGATGAACCCTTGTTGATGCTCCTACGGACTTCCGGCAAACTCCTGGACTTGTGACGATCCACTTGGCGAGTTCCGACGAGCTTCTTTGGCAAGCTCATGGACTTCTCGGATTTGTTCCCGTAGAACCTCCGACGACTGTCTGAACTTCTGTCGAACTCTCGAACTCCCAACGTAATCATTGTCTTGACTCCGACGCAACTCTTGCTGCATGTCTTTCTTCCATCGTAGTTAATTATGCACACTTAAAACAAAACTTCGATCGAGACAATTAATCTTAAGCAATTAACCAAGTTGTCCGGCATGTCATTGGTCTCTCGACGCTTCGTCCGATTCTTCGGCGCATCATCCTCTCCTGCAGCCTATTGCCCAATCGGCCAGTTGACTCCGCAACTTCGATATCCTTGGCACAATACCCGCTCTTCTTGGCCCGATGCCCGAGTCCACGGCCCGAAGCCTTCTGTCGATACGTCGACCGATCCACCGGCCCGATGTCCAATCTTCTGACATGTTCCTCCGGCACAACATGATTTTCCTACTTTAATTGTCTCATCCTGATCGAAGCATCCTGCATCACTCAAAACGCAGATTAAACCATAAACATATATCAAGTAGTTTCATCATCAAAATATGAGATTTAACAAAAATATGTCAGAAGATTGGATGTCAGGCCGGAGGAACAATCGACGTATCGACAAAAGGTTTTGGGCCATGGATTCGGGCATCGGGCCAAGAAGAGGGGATATTGCACCAAGGATATCAGAGTTGCAGAGTCAACTGGCTGATTGGACAATAGGCCGCAAGAGAGGATGATAGGCTGAAGAATCGGATGAAGCATCGAGGGACCAATGACATGTCGGACAACTTGATTAATGCTTAGTATTAATTGTCTAGATCGAAGTGTGTTTTTACATGTGCAGGATTAACTACGATAGCAAGGCATGAAGCAAAATGAAGTCCCAGAATCAAGGAGGCGATTATGTTGGGAGTTCGAGAATTCGTCGGGAGTTCGAACGTTCGTCGGAAGTTTTGGAGGAACCAATTGAGAAGTCTTGGAGCTTCCTAAAGAAGCTCATTGGAACTCACCAAGAAGATCGTCGTGAAGTCCAGGAGTTCGCCGGAAGTTCGCCGGAAGCTTGCCGGAAGAATAGACATAGGGATTTGTTTTGCTTAGCAAATGTCTTAGGATTTCGTAGTTAGCGCGTAATTGGGATTGGATTTGGGCCAACCTAATTAGGGGCCAACTAGGCCCATGTAAGAACTGTGTTGGGCCCAATAAGAAGCCTAAACAGTGACTCAAGAAGTCTCACCGTCGTGGCACAGTCTTTGAGATTGTGTCAGGTAGTGGTACCGCTAGTCTAGGCGGTTGTACCACCCCTAGCAGGGTGCCAAACGGTGGTACCGCCAGTCTGGGTGGTGGTACTGCCTAGCACTGCCCCCCAGGCGGTGGTACCGCCAGACCTAGGCGATGGTACCGCCTAAGGTAGTGTCAGTCAGACTGACACTGGGCGGTGGTACCGCCCGTGCTTGGGGTACCCGAGATGAGAAAGTTTTAGGCTCCAAGTTTGAATCAACTTGAAGCCTATAAATACCTCACTCATCCCTGGTTAAAGCACATAAGCACAGAGAGATTAAAATAGAGAAAACGCTGTTGTAATCATAAGTGTATTCCCTCCTCTAGCTTAAACTTAGATTTTTGTTTAGAGAGGAGAGTGAGTGCTTGTAAGGGTTGTCTCCTAAACCCGATAAAAGGAGAAGAGGGGTGTAAAAGGTGATTAGCATTCGCCTATTGAAGGAAGGCCTCAAGTGGACATCGGTGACCTCATCAGAGGAGAAAGCCGAAAGTGTATGTAGGTCACGTTGACCGAACCACTCTAAAAATCTGGTTTGCATTTTACTTTGAGCAATTTATCTTTACTGCAAACCTCTTTAATAGCTCACTGCCTTCAATACATTTACAAATGGGTTTCAAGTTAAGATATTTATGAAAAGGTTTTCGTCGAAAATGGTTTTTATCATATGAAGTTTTATTCGAGACGTAATCTTTCCACTACAGTAATTTACCCCCTCTTAGTGTCGACCTCGATCCTAACAATTACATTATTAAAACATCAAGCATGATTTCATAAGGCATTCAAAATCATTTTGTTTGTTTAGCATGTAATTTTCATGATTATTTTTTAAATTACTAACATGATTCCAATTTTTTAGCATTTTCATTACATTATTAAACATGTAATTTTCAAGAAAAACAATTAACCTAAATTAAAAATAACTCATGAAAAGACATCATGTAATTTTGAAATAAATTAAGTACATTTTGATTACCTCATCGTCGAAAATCGTTAAGGCGTAGTTTGCCATCTCGCCTTTGTTGATTTTCTCCTCATCTTTGGAGGAGCTCGATTCATCCTGAAGTTCTTCCCTCTTCTTGCGTTCATAGAAAGTAGTTGCATTCTTTTTGTTCTTTAATTTTTGTTTCATGAACTTTTTAAATTTCGTAGTGATGAGTTCAAGTTCACCATCACTTAAGCTTATGCTCGAGTGGTCTTCTTTTGTTCGATGTCCATAATCCTTCTTGTTCTTTGGAAGGTGGTTCTCAAGTTCTTCATGTGCATTGTACGTCATTTCATAGGTCATTAGAGATCTGATAAGTTCTTCGATAAAAAAAGTATTCAAATTTTTTGATTCTTATATAGCCGTTATTTTCGAATCCCAATTCTTAGAAAGCGATCGTAAAATTTTGTTAACAAGTTCAAAATTCGAAAAACATTTGCCAAGAGCTTTTAAACCATTAACGAATTGACTTTAGACTCTTTAACTCTATTCGTGCCTTCATGTGTGATTTCGAGAATATGCTAAATATCAAAAGCCATTTCGAACAAAGAAACCCGATTGAATTCATTTTTATCTAAGACACAAAATAGATCATTCATAGCATTAGCATTTAGAGAAAATGTCTTCTTCTCCAAATCATTCCAATGGTTCATTGGAAGAGACGACCTTTGAAAACCAAATTCGACTATGTGCCATAAATCGAGATTCAATGAAAGCAAGAAAACTCTCATTCGAGTTTTTCAATAAGTGTAGTCCGTCCCATTGAAAAAGGGAGGACGAATGAGAGAGTAACCCTCTTGAAAGCCGAAAAGAGCCATTTCTCTTTGGGTGTTAAACCAAATGAGAAAATGAGACTTTGATACCAATTGTTAGGAATAGGGGTCGGCGGGAGGGTGGGGTAGGGGGGGGGGGTGGGTGGGATGGGGGGAGGTTGAATTAGTGTAGTGGTAAAATTACGTTGGTTCAAAAAATCTTCGAACGATAAAAATCGATTTCGACAAAAACCGTTTCGGAGAGAGGTTAACTTGAAAGCGTTTTCGTAAAGATAGCTTGAAAGCGTATGAATGATGCATAGTAGATGTAAAGCAAGGAAGGTAGTTTGCAGTAAAGTAAATTACTCAAATTTATAAATGTAAACCAGAGAAGGACATGCCGATTTTATAGTGGTTCGGTCGTTGTGACCTACATCCATTTCGTCGATTCCTCTTCCGTCGAGGCCACCGGCATCCACTATCGATCTTCCTTTAATAGGTGAAGATCAACCTCCTTCTTACAACTAGATTCTCCTTTTATCGGGTTTAGGAGATAACCCTTACACCCCCACTTACTCCTCTCTCAAACTATTCTAACACTTAGAACTTTGAGAGGAGCTCACACAAGATTGCAGTATCGTTTCTTTCCTTTTTTACTCTCAATACTTGTGTATCTTAACTAGGGATAAAAGGGTTATTTATAGGCTTCAAGTTGATTAAAACTTGGAGCCTAAAAACATCTCATCCTAGGTTTCCTAGGTCCGGGCGGTACCACCGCCTATGCAGGGCGATACCACCGTCAGTGTCAGTCTAACACTAACACTGCGCTGGGCGGTACCACCGCCTGGCACTAGGCCGCTGGTGTAACATCCCTCATTTCTGAATTTTCGTATAAGTTTCAAATTATAATGTAAGTATCTATTTTAAGTTTGATAAAATTTCAAAGTATGAATCTGAGAACTTATTCATAAGAGTTAGAGGATTTGTTAAAGAAAAATATGAGGACCTATATGTAAACCCTGAGGACCTAATTGAAAATATAATAAATACAAGGACTAAATTGCAAAATACACAAAATGACAAATCCCACCGTTTAAGCCTCTCTGCCTTCGTTCTTAAGGAAGCAGAGAAGGCAGCTACGTGGATGATCAGGGAAAGAAAGAAAGAAAGAAGAAGAAGAAGAAGAAGAAGAAGAAAAGAAGAAGAAGAAAAAATTGGGGCTTTAAGGTTTCTTGCTCAAATCTTCTCATTTAGGGTCAAAATTCTCAAAGGCAAGTGTTCTAACCCCATCCTACAGAATTATTAGCCTTTGATCTCATATTTGTTCTGAATTATTCGAAAGATTTCAGCCTAGAACCGGATATTTCTCTTGTTGGATACAAAAATCATGGATCTGAAATTTTTCGGTAAACTGACCCTTATACATTGTTCCAGCCATAGTTTTCAGTACCGAACATGGATTTAAGCAGGACCTTGTTTATTTAAAGTAGACTCTTATACCTTCCTTTTGACACTGATTTGGAAAAATTTGGACTCCGAATACTTACCCAAATGTCTGTTTCAAATGAGCCTATGGATGCTGCAAAACAGGGATCATGATTTCTGACCTTTCAATACTAAAATACCTATAACTCCCTGTTGGAAATTCTGATTTGTACCAAACTGATTTTATTTGAAACTAGACTTGAAAATATTTCTTTTGATATATAGATTGAAAAGTTTGGAATTTAAAGGCCTATCCTGCTATCCGTTGATTCCGCCCTATAGATTCTGCAAAACAGTGATTTAGTCTTTGACTTTTGGTCACTAAATCCATGGTAACTCCTTGTTGGAAACCTTGATTCGTATGAAACTTATTTCATCAGAAAACAGATTGATATATCTTTCAATAGTAGTTTTCTTATGGGTATTGGAGCATAATTGATATTCTGAAGTATTTGTTCTATGTGCCACTTGAATTCTGTCAGAAATCGAGCTTTGGTCGATTTCGCGTATTCTGTTCCATTCCTTTGGATATTGAATTCATTTAACCTTCTTATTTGAATTGAGCTAAATATGATTGCTTTGAATCCCTGTATACCCTTGCTTTCATTTCATTCCAAATCTGAATACATTTGTGAGAGATTTGTTCCTTGCATCGTATTGTCTCAAAAAGGCACATGTACGTTTTGTTGTTCCGCGTGTGCTTCCGATATATGCTACTTATTGTTAAAACTGCCCTCTTGTACTCTGGTGTTGTGGGATTGTCTAGACCTTTGCCAGAAATGGTAAAGGGTATGTGTTTAGAGCCTGCGATGCTCTGCCAGCCCCCTCTGGCTTCACCTAGACGTGGGTGGATGGAGCTCCCAGACGTGGGAGACTTCTGTCTGGTGGTCATTCAGAAATGGATGAATCACGTTCTGTCTGAGGTCCCACTACACCTTCTGTATGTTTGATATGATATCCAGAGCTTTGGTTATGTGTTTCGGTACATGCTTTGGATAAGAATGATATGATTGCAACGTCAAAGACGACGTTTGAGCTTCTGTACGGTATTTGTTATTGATATGCTCTGAAAAGTCTTATTCACTGTTGATATGCTTCGAAATGTTCCATATGCTGTTGATATGCTCCAGAACATTTCATACGCCATTGATAAGCTCCGAAACATTTCATTTGTTATTGATATGCTTCGAAATGTTCCATACGCCATTGATATGCTCCGGAACATTTCATATGCCATTGATAAGCTCCGTTATGTTTCATTTGTTATTGATATGCTTCGAAATGTTCCATACGCCATTGATATGCTCCGGAACATTTCATATGCCATTGATAAGCTCCGATATGTTTCATTTGTTATTGATATGCTCCAAAACGTTTCATTCGTTGCTGATATGCTCCAATTACTCTATGCCCCATCTGTTATGAACCAATTATGTATGATTGAAATGACAATTGTGATTCTGCACCTAATGATATTTCGTCTATGAATTCGTATATTCTGCCTTGCATTTTGAAACTTTATCTCTTTGGAAATTGCCCTATTTTGATATGGATATGTTAGTCACTTGCTGAGCTCTATATGCTCACCCCATTTGTTGATAAATTTTTCAGGATAGCGTATCGCTTGCTTAAATGTTAAGATTGGGCTGAGGCAGTGGAAAGTTAGAAGGTTTTGGGCAGATCTTTATTAGCATATATGTATTTGTTATATAAGTCACTCTGTATCTAATGAAATGTTGACGATAAATCTAAACCCGTGGATTTTGTGTAAGTTAAAGGATCCCTCATGTTTAGGATTTTGGAATGTTAAGTTAAATTCATGTAATGATATGAACTTATGGTAATCGTTGGTTTGGTGACTGCATAGACTTCCCCACTTGTGAATTTATGTTGTGGTTATTATTTTGATGGTTTGAGTTCAGATTGTATGAATTATCGAGTGATGTGTGGTATGTTTATGAACTGCACAGGGTTATAAATTTGTAGACTATAGAGGTGAAATTTTGATCTGAATGTTTTCTTAGTGACCTCAAATGTGTGTTTGGATCCTGGATGGATTTGTGATGAAAATTTTAATATTGTCGATATTTTTGAGGTGCGTGACAGCTGGGCGGTACCACCGCCCAGACTAGCAGTATCACCGCCTGGTCTGGTGGTACCACCGCTTGGCACTAGGCCACTGGGTGGTACCACCATCTAGACTAGTGGTACCACTGCCTGTAACCCTGCTAGGGGTAGTTCCACCGCCCAGACTGGCAGTACCATCGCTTGACACAGTCTCGGAGACTGTGCCATGACGATGTCACCTCTTGGGGCATTGTTTAAGCCTTTCATTGGGCCCAACATAGTCCTTACTTGGGCCCAACTGGCCCTTAATTGGGTTGGCCCAAATCCAAACCCAATTACGTGCTAACTACGATTCCTAAGACATATTCTAAGCTAAACAAGTTTGTAAGTCTAGTTTCTTCCGGTGAGCTTCCAGCGATCTTCTAATGAACTTCCGATGATCTCTCGGTAATTTTCCACCGAACTCCCGGCAAGCTCCTGGACTTCACGACGATCTTCTTGGTGAGTTCCGATGAGCTTCTCTAGCAAGCTCCGAGACTTCTCGGCTAGTTCATGTAGAATATCCGACGAACGTTTGGACTTCCGACGAACTCTCGAACTCCTAACAAAATTACATTCTTGACTCCAGGACTTCATTTTGCTTTATGCCTTGCTATTATAGTTAATCCTGCACATGTAGAAATACACTTCGATCTAGACAATTAATACTAAGTATTAATCATGTTGTCCGGCATGTCATTGGTCCCTCGACGCTTCGTCCAATTCTTCGACGCATCGTCCTCTCTTATGACCTATTGCCCAATCAGCCAGTTGACTCCGCAACTCCGATATCCTTGGTGCAATATCCACTCTTCTTGGCCCGATGCCCGAATCTATGGCCCGAAGCCTTTTGTCGATACGTCGACCGATTCTCCGACTCGACGTCTAATCTTCTGACATGTTCCACTGGCCCAACATGATTCTTCCTGCTTTAATTGTCTCATCCTGATTGAAGCATCCAGCGTCACTCAAAATATAGATTAATTCATAAATACTCATCAATTGGTTTCATCATCAAAATCTAAGATTCAACAGAAAGTGGAGAAAGCTTTGATAAAAAAGCTTATAGGGGTATGATAGGTAGTTTACTATACCTCACCGCAACTTGACCAGACATCATATTTAGCGTAGGACTTTATGCTAGGTTTCAATCTAATCCTAAGCTATCTCATCTTAAAGAAGTTAAAAGAATTCTTAGATATCTTAAAGGAACAACTAATATAGGATTATGATATCCAAAATTCGAAAACTTTGAATTAATTGCTTATGTTGATGCGAATTTTGCTGGGTGTAGAATAGATAGATAAAGCATATCCGGAACATGTCAATTCTTAGGTCATGCACTTGTCTATTGGTCTTCCAAAAAATAAAACTCAATTACACTATCTACGACCGAGGCCGAATACATAGTGGCTAGTGCATATTGTGCACAAGTTGTATGGATGAAAAATACATTGGAAGATTAGAATTTATCTTAGGAATATTCCCATAAAATGTGATAACATAAGTGTAATATGTTTAACAAAAAATCCTATTCAACACTCTAAAATTAAACATATTGACATTAGGCATCATTTCATAAGAGATTATGTTACTAACCATGACATATCTTTAGAGTTTATTGATACAAAATATCAATTAGCCGATATCTTTACAAAACCTATAAGTGAAGAATAATTTAAATTTATTAGAAGGGAGTTATGGATGTTAAATTGTCTGAATGCATGAGTTTGTTATATTTCTTTTCCGGACTATCTTTCTCTTAATGTATTTCATGAATGAAGCTTTTATGAATTTATTTCATTTTTATCTTCCTTGGTATCAAGCTTACTTCATACCCTTGCTCCATCACTTAATGATTTTTGAGACACTTAGTCCCTTCACTTATGGAATTCATTGACAAATGCATCTCTCACGGATTTTACTTTTATGAATTTTTAATGAGAAACGGATTTGATTTATGAAGTTTTATTCGTGATTTTTTCATATGATGTCCCTTCTTACTCTTCTCATGAAAGAAGAATTTTTATGAATTTTCGGTATGATCACTTGCAAGAATAGGGATTTGATTTCGTATGGATTTCTTGATCCTTTTTATGAATCCCTTATCTTTGTTAAAATTGAAGCATGATTTAATAAAACTCATTTATTGTTTTAAATTTGACTTGGTTCAAATCCTTTCATGAATTTGGTTCTTGATGGCTTCTTTCCTTACCTTTCTTCCTCTTCTTCTTATTCTTATGACAAAGGAAGAAAGAAACTTACATATCTAAAGAAGAACCAAAAAGCCTTTGAGTAAAAATATTAGCTTATCCAAAAAGGTTATCGTGCAAAATTTTTGCTTACCTTCCTTTATGGTTTGGATAAATTGGTGTGAAACTTGCTTGAATTTTTTTACCACACTTGCATTATTGAATTATTCTCCTTTTCGTTGATGACAAAGCAGGAAAAATGTGGCAAATTGATGATAAATTAGCATGATAAATGCTTGAGACAAATGTATAAAATATATATTATCGTAAATGCTTGAATGCTTTGCGAATGCTTCAAATATAATTAGAATCGTCAAATACATTGCAAATACTTGAAACATATCAAAATGTATTGCATATGCATCATATGTATTGTAGATACTTGAAATGTTTCATGAATGCTTGATAAATGTCTTTCGTTATGATAAGATATCATGAGCTTAACTTACTATTTACAATTGTTATCTTGCCATGGAATGATGAAATGTTATATTTTATCAAGAATTATCATCTTGCTAAATTTTATATTTGAAATTCATATCATATTTGAAAATGATGATTGTCAATCATCATTGGACTTGAAAATGGATGTCATGCCTTGACATCATTTTTATTGATAAATACATGGTATCGTATTTTGAATTGGTAAATCATGATAAGTATCATGATGTATATATTGATACGTTTAAATAATTATAACTTATCGATTTGATGCTTGAATTCAAATGCCTTGAATTCAATAATGTCTTTTCTCAAGCATGGCATATAGATGGGGAGAGTTAAGGTTAACTACGTCATCAATTAATTGTCATCATCAAAAAGGGGGAGACTATTGAATCTCGGATTTTGATGATGAAATCAATTGATAAATTATTTGATCTAATCTATATGTTGAGAAAAGTGTGCAGGATTAACTATGATAGTGGTAAGATATAAAGCAAATGTTGTGCCGGAGTCAAGATCGAGATTTCGTTGGGAGTTCAAGAGTTCGTCGGAAGTCCGAACGTTTATCAAAAGTTCTACCAGAATTGATTGAGAAGTCCAGGAGCTTGCCAAAGAAGCTTGTCGGAACTTGCCAAGAAGATCGTCGTAAAGTCCAGGAGCTTATCGGGAGTTCGTTGAAACATTGCCGAGAGATCATCGGAAGTTCACCGGAAGATCGTCGGAAGCTCGTCAGAAGAACAATTGACATATCGGACCAAGATTGCTTAGTTAATATCTTAAATTAACGTAGCTAGACCTTAAGTTGAGTTAGGATTGGGAGGTAATCACACTAACTCATTTAGGGGCTAATTGGGCCCTTAACAGGGCTGAATTGGGTCGGTTGAACAGCCCATTCAGCACCTAAAGTCATGCCCGATGATGGCACCGCTAGGGCTGGCGGTGGCACCGCCTTGGGACTTGTTAGGAATGAGTCGGCACTAAGAGAGGGGGTGAATTAGTGCAACGGTAAAAATTACGTCGGTTTGAAAATCTCGTTGCGATTAAACTCACTTCGGAAGATGTTAACTTGAAAGCATATAGAAGAGTGTAGTGGATGTAAAGCAAGTAAAGAAGGGTAGTTTACAGGAAATGTAAATTGTAAGAAGTAAATGCAAACCGAGTTATAGTGGTTCGGTCGTCGTGACCTACATCCACTCCACCGATTCCTCTTCCGTTGAGGCCACCGGCATCCACTAACAATCTTCCTTTAATAGGTGAAGATCAACCTCCTTCTTACAACTCTATTCTCCTTTTGCAAGCTTAGGAGAGAACCTTTACACCCCCTTTTTATAAAGCTTCCCTCACACTCTCTTAGAATGGTCTCTAAATTTTAGGAGGAGGGACTCTATACTTTACAAGGGTTTTCAACTAAATAAATTAGAGTTTTTGTTTACTTTTCATACTTCTCCATGCAGGAATAGCTAGGGTATTTATAGACCCCAAATGACTTCAAAAATAGAGCCAAAATTCAAATCCTCAAAATTTCAGGGTACGAGCGGTACCATTGCCTGCAGCTTGACACTGGGCGGTACCACTGCCTAGAATACAGTGTCTAGGTGGTACCACAACCCAGACTAGTGGTACCACCGCCTAACACTGTCTCGGAGACTGTGCCATGATGGTTTCACCTGTTTGGTCACTATTTGGGCCTTTCTCTTTGTCCAACATAATCCAAACTTGGCCCAAATGTCCCCTAATTGGGTTGGCCCAATTCTAATTCTAATTATATACTAATTATAAATTTTAAGATATTTACTAAGCTAAATAAAGTTTGTAAGTCTACGTTTCTTCCGACGAGCTTCCGATGATCTTCCGGCGAACTTCCGACGATCTCTCGGCAATGTTCCAACGGACTCCCGGTAAGCTCCTGGACTTCACAATGATTTTCTTCGCAAGTTCTGATGAGCTTATTTGGCAAGCTCTTAGACTTCTCAATCAATTTCGGCTGAACTTCTGATGAATGTCTGGACTTTCGATGAACTCTCAAACTCCCAATGAAATCGCGTTCTTGACTCCGGGACTTCATTTTGCTTTATGTCTTGCTATCGTAGTTAATCCTACACACATAAAACATACTTCGATCTAGATAATTATTACTTAGCATGAATCATGTTGTTCGACATGTCATTGGTTCATCGACGCTTCGTCCAATTCTTCGATGTTGAGATCAAAAGCACTAAGAGGGGGGGAATTAGTGTAGCGGAAAACTTTCATTGCTTAAAATGACGTTCGTACAATGAAATTGTTTTCAATGAAAACCGTTTTGGAAAGTTCTTCAACTTAAGAGTAAATGGAAGTATAGTTGACGTAAAGCAACGAAGGCAGTTTGTAGTTAAGATAAGGAGCAGAATGTAAATACAAACCGAGATTTAGAGTGGTTCGGTCAATCTTGACGTACATCCACTTTTGGCTTCCTCCTCCGATGAGGTCACCGATATCCACTAGAGGCCTTCCTTCAATAGGCGAAGGCCAACCACCCTTTTCAGCTTTACTCCTTTTGACGGGCTTAAGAGACAACCCTTACAGATTTCCACTCCTCTCTTGAATGATCAAAACTTAGAAGAAAAGAGGGAGAAGAACTTATAGCCTTTTACAACAATTTTAAGCTCTCAAATTCTCAAAATAAATGCAAGCTTTCGGTGCCTTTTAATACAGGAAAGGGTTTGGTTTATATAGGCTCCAACTGGTTTGAATTTGGAGCTCAAAAGTGTCATCTCCCGGATTTCTGGGGTCCTGGCGGTACCACCGCCAGAACTGAGTGGTACTACCGCCTAACATTGCTCTGAGACTGAGCTCAAGTGATACCACTGCCTGACAGGGGTAGTACCATCGCTTGACTTCGCTCAAAGACCAAGCTTAAGCGGTACCACTGCTTGACAAGGGCAATACCACCACCTGACTTCGCTCGGAGACCGAGCTTCTGGGCGGTGCCATCGCCGTCCAGGAAATCTGGGTCCGAATGGGCTGATCCATTCGGCCCAATTTGGGTCTATCAAGGGCCCAATTGGCCTTAAATTAAGTTAATGGGATCACCTCCCATTCCTAACTTAATCTTCATTCTAACTATGACATTTAAGACACTAATACTGTAACTTGTGTTCTGGTGCGTCAATCGCTTCTTCAGGCGAACTTCCGGTGAACTTCCGGCGAACTTTCGACGAACCCTCGGCGATGCTCCGGCGGACTTCCGGCAAACTCCTGGACTTGCGACGATCCTCTTGGCGAGTTTCGATGAGCTTCTGTGGCAAGCTCATGGACTTCTCGGATTTGTTCCCGTAGAACCTTCGATGACCGTCCGGACTTCCGTCGAACTCTCGAACCCCCAATGTGATCTTGGTCTTGACTCTAGTGCAACATCTGTTGCATGTCTTACTATCATCATAGTTAATCCTACACACTTATCTCAACATATGGATTAGATAACCAAATGACAATTGACTTCATCATCAAAATCTGAGATTCAACAGTCTCCCCCTATTTTATTATGACAATCAATTAATGATGGAGTTAACATTAACTCCCCTTATCTATATGCCATACTTGAGATAAGTCATTCTTGAATTCAAAGCTTTTGAATTCAAGAGACATATTGATAAGTTAAATTCATTTGACCTTATCAATACTCCCATCATGATTCCTATCATGATGTATCTCTCTGAAAATGATGTCAAGGCTTGACATCCATTTTCTCGTCTTACATTTCAAATATGAAAGATAGCAATCGTAGCAATTCATCATATGGTAAGATATCAACATGTAAAATTACGATATAAGCTCTTGATATCTTAACATAATGCAAGCATTTCAAGTGTATAGCAATTATAGCATTACATCACATAGCAAGATATCAATATTGTAAAATTACGATATAAGCTCTTGTTATCTTAACACAATGCAAATATTTCAAGTGTATAGCAATCATAGCATTTCATTACATGGCAAGATATCAACATTGTAAAATTGCAATGTAAGCTCTAGATATCTTTTCATTAATGCAAACATTTCACGTGTATAGCAATTCTATGATTAATTTACCACATATTTTAAGATATCAATATCGTAAAATTACGATGCAAGCTTTTGATATCTTAACATAATGTAAATATGGCAATTATAGCAATTCTATCATCAATTTACCACATATTTCTCCCCCTTTGTCATCAGCAAAAAGGAGAATGATTTAAGCAAATTTTAAGCATAAGTGTGGTAATGATTCATATCATAAAAGGTTCATGCTAATTATATAAATTTTTCAAATAAACATGACATGAAGATAGCTTTCATTACTTCTTCCTTTTTATTTATCATTAACGTTTTGCATGAAGGAGGAAAGCCATTGTGAACTTACTTGAATGAAGTTAAAATGATAAGAGATTAAATCATACTTCATTTTAAAAATCTTCCTTCGTCAAGAAGGAATCATTTCATCAAATCCATTTCTCGAAAAAATATTTTTCACAAGGTAAATCTATGAGAGATGCATTTGTTAATTGATTCATCAATGATATGAAACAAACTTGATATGGCATAGGCTTATGAAAGCTACATTATGTCCGGAAGAGAAATACTAAATCATGTATTGTTAGGATCAAGAAAGTTCGAAAGTGAAATTTAACACATTCATGCATTCGGATACATTTTTGCCATAGCTTTTCAAATGCTCATCATCATGGAAATTTTTGCATCCAAAACATATAATTTTAAATATGTTATTAAGGCATGTAATCATGTAAAATTCTCATCATAGCAATTAAGTGATTGATCATTGAATCAAAAAAGTTCAAAAAATAAATTTAATAAGTTCATGCATTCGGACACATCAACATTCCTAATTCTCTTCTAATGAAATCAAATTATTCTTCACTTAAAGGCTTTGTAAAAATATCAGCTAGTTGATGTTTAGTATCAATAAACTCTATAATTACATCATGATTAGTGACATGATCTCGTATAAAGTGATGTCTAATATCAATATGTTTTATTCTTGAGTGTTGAATAGGATTCTTTGTTAAACATATTAATGGAAATATTTTTAAGATGAACTTTATAATCTTCTAAGGTGTTTTTCATCCACACAACTTGTGCACAGCATGCACTAGCTGCAATATACTCAGCTTCAGTTGTTGATAGTGCAACCGAGTTTTGTTTCTTAGATGATTAGGAAACAAGGGCATGTCCCAAGAATTGACTTGTTCCTGATGTGCTTTTTCTATCTAGTCTACACCCAGCAAAATCTGCATCAACATAAGCAATTAACTCAAAATTCTCGATTTTTGGATACCATAATCCTAGATTTGTGGTACCTTTAAGATATCTAAGTATTCTTTTAACTGCTTTGAGATGAGATATCTTAGGGTTTGATTAAAACCTAGCACAAAGTCCTACACTGAACATGATATCTGGTCTAGTTGCAGTGAGGTAAAATAAACTTCCTATCATACCCCTATAAGTTTTTTTATCGAAGCTTTCTCCACTTTTATCAATTTCTAACTTAGTGGGGGTGCTCATAGGAGTGTTGATAGCTTTTGAGCTATCCATATTAAATATGTTTAGCAAATCTAAAGCATATTTAGTTTGACTAATAAAGATGTCGTTGCTTAGTTGTTTAATTTGTAAGCCTAAGAAGAATGTTAATTCTTCCATCAAACTCATTTCAAATTCAAGGCTCCTAGTTTTAGCAAAATATTCACAAAGAGATTCGTTCGTAGAACTGAAGATAATATCATCAACATAAATTTGAACAATGAGAAAATTATTTTCAAAATTTTTGATAAACAATATAGTATCGACCTTGCCTTTTGAGAAATTATTTTCAATAAGAAAAGAACTAAGTCTCTCATACCAAGGCCTTGGGGCTTATTTTAAACCATACAGAGCTTTAGTTAATTTAAACATATGATTAGAGAGGCTATTATTTTTAAATCCGGGAGGTTGTTCAACATAAACTTCTTCAGAAATAAAGCCATTAAGAAAAGCACTTTTAACATCCATTTGAAACAACTTAAAATTATTATTACTAGCATAGGCAAAGAGCATCCTTATGGCTTCTAATCGAGCCACAGGAGCGAAAATTTCTTTGTAATCGATACTTTCTTCTTGGTTGAAACCTTTGGCCACTAATCTAGCCTTGTTTCTAACCATGATACCATATTCATATTGCTTGTTTCTAAAGACCCATTTAGTACCAATAACTAAATAGTCATTTGACCTAGGAACAAGCTTTCATACCTTATTTCTCTCAAATTGATTTAACTCATCTTGCATTGCGATAATCCATGAATCATCTTTCATGGCTTCGTCAATACATTTAGGTTCAATTTGGGAGAGAAAAGTGGTGTTGGCACAAAAATTTTTAAGAGAAGAACGTGTTTGAACCCCCTTAGATGTGTCTCCTAAGATTAAATCCTTAGGATAAGCATCTACATACTTCCAATCCTTGGGTAAGGATGTTTCGGAAGTGGATGCATCCAAGTTGCTAGTTAGAGAAGGGGTTTCATTTAAATTCAAAGAATCAAAATTAACATCAATATCAAAATCTTTTTTCTTGATTTCAGAAATCTCATTGAAAACAACATAAATGGATTCTTCTATAATTAAAGTTTTTTTATTGAAGATACGAAAAGCTTTAGAAACCGAAGAATAACCAAGAAAAATTCCTTCATCGGATTTAGCATCAAATTTTCCTAAGGCATCTTTTTCGTTCAAGATAAAACACTTACACCCAAAAACTTTAAAATATGAAACATTGGGTTTTTTATTATTCCACAACTCATAGGGAGTTTTGGTGAGTAAGGGTCTTACTAGAACTCTATTCAAAATATAGCATGCAGTGTTTACGGCTTCGGCCCAAAAATATTTGGGTAGGCTATGTTCATTCAACATGGTTCTTGCCATTTCTTATAAATTTATATTTTTTCTTTCTACTACTCCATTTTGTTGAGGATTTCTTAAAGTAGAGAAGTTGTGATTGTATCCATTAAATTCATAAAATTCTTGGAAATCATGGTTTTAAAATTCACCACCGTGATCACTTCTAATTGATGAAATCATAGAACCCTTTTCATTTTTGAACAGGTTTACAAAACTTGGTGAAATATCTAAATCATTCATTTTTGTGTTTCAAGAAATAAGTCCATATGTATCTACTATAATCATCTACAATAACAAAGGCGTATTTGCTATCTCCTAGGCTTGATGAAGAGATTAGTCCGAATAAGTCCATATGGATCAATTGCAAGGGTCTAGAGGTGCTTATTTGGTTCTTAGATTTGAAGCTACCCTTAATTTGTTTTCCTAATTGACAAGCATCACACACATTATCTTTAATAAACTTGATATGAGGAATTCCTCTTACAAGTTCTTTGGATGAAATTTGAGTGATTAGTTTCATGCTAGCATGACCTAATATCCTATGCCAAAACCAAGCATCGTCATTCAAAACCGAGAAATACATTTCATTACAAAGATCATTGATGTCAATGGTGTATACATTATTTTATTTTAATACAATCAAAGATGTGTTTTTATGTGGTTTTTCAATTATGCAAGCATTAGATTCGAATTTGATAACATATCATTTATCACACAATTGACTAATGCTCAAAAGGTTATGTTTTAAAACATTAACTAATAAAATATCTTCAATAAAGAAGTTGAATTTGTTACCTATGGTTCCTTTGCTAATAATTTTACTCTTGTTGTTGTCTCTGAAGGTGACATAGCCTTCGTCTATGCTAGTGAGCTTAGAGAATTGAGATGGATCTTCGGTTATATGCCTTGAGCATCCACTATCAAGGTACCATCTCTTGCTCCTAGCTTGTGATAGTATATGTTTCCACAAGAAATGATGATTTTTAGGTACCCATTTAATTTTGGGTACCTCAAAAACTGATCTAAATTGTTTATCATATTGCATGGAATTTATCATAGTTCCTTTAGGAACCCAAATCAATTTATTTGGACTAACTTTCTTGAATGGACAATGATAAGTCCTATATCCATGTTTGCAATAAAAGTTGCATTTGTTTTGGTGTGATACATGCAAGATAGGGCATTTAATGAAAGTGGTTGGATTTTGGTGAGGGCTTCTCGCAAATCCGATTCTACTTCTTTTAAGAACGTGACCCTTATTTGTAAGGATCATATTCAAAGACTCGTTACCAATCTCAAATTTCTTCAAAGTGTCCTTAAGTAGCAAGTTCTCCTTTTGGAGAGTTTCTAGATTATGGCATTTCATACATGGAGCTAAACTATCATTATGTTCAGTTTTTAATTTATCATAATTATTAATAAGAATATCATGCTCCTTTTTTAATAATTTATATTTTCTACTAATTATTTTGCATTCATCAAACAAGTCATGGAAAGCATTTAACAATTCATCAAATGATAAATCTGCATCAATTAAATTTGTTACCTCCTCTTCGATGGCCATTAGGGCATAATAAGTAACTTGCTCGGTGATGGACTCCTCTTCTTTGGACTCACTTGAGTCATCCCACGTTGCTTTGAGCGTCTTCTTCTTTGGTGTTCTCTTCTTGGCCTGGGGACAATCATTTTTCTAGCGTTCCGGCTTCTTGCATTCGTAGCAAATAACTTAGTCCTTTTTGGGTTCAAGATTATTTTTAGTGTCATTTTTAAATTTATTTCTTTTAATAAATTTTTTAAATTTTCTTGTTAGAAGTGCCAAGTCATCGTCAAAGTTCTCATCACTTGAGTTTTCTCCCAAGTGATCTTCTAGAGTTCTAAGTATCATATCTTTCCTGTTCTTTGGAAAGATGTCTTCTTGCTCTTCATGAGCTTTGCAAGTCATTTCGTAGGTCAGTAATGACCCGATTAATTCTTCAAGAGGGAAGTTATTTAAATCTTTAGCCTCATGAATAGCAGTGACTTTAGGGACCCAACTCTTTGGAAGGGATATTAGAATTTTATTGATGAGCTCAAAATCCGAAAAACTTTTACCGAGTCCCTTTAGACCATTGACGACATCCGTGAAACGGGTGTACATGTCGTCTATGGTCTCGCTCGGTTTCATTCGAAAAAGTTCATAAGAATGTACTAAAAGATTGATTTTTTACTCTTTCACTCTACTTATGCCTTCGTGAGTCACTTCAAGTGTATGCCAAATATCAAATGCAGTTTCACAAATTGAAACACGATTGAACTCGTTTTTATCAAGTGCATAAAATAAGGCATTCATAGCCTTTGCATTAAGAGTGAAAGTCTTCTTCTCCAATTCATTCCAATCGATCATTGGAAGAGAAGACTTTGAAAATCCATTTTCAACAATATTCCAAAGTTTAAAATCCATGAAAATAAGGAAGATCCTCATTCGGGTCTTCCAATAGGTGTAGTCCATCCCGTTGAACATGGGCGGACATGTAATAGAGTGACCCTCTTGGTTTCCGGCATATGCCATCTCTCTTAGATTTTAATTCAATTGAGAGTGAACCCCGCTCTGATACCAATTGTTGGGATCAAAAGAAATAAGAGGGGGCGGGGGGGGGGGGGGGGGGGAGGAGTGTTGGGGGGTGGTGGTGAATTAGTGCAGCGGAAAACTTTCGTCGATTAAAACGACGTTCGTACGATGAAATCGTTTTCGATGAAAACCGTTTCGGAAAGTTCTTCAACTAAAGAGTAAACAGAAGTATAGTTGACGTAAAGCAATGGAGGCAGTTTGCAGTTAAGATAAGGAGCAGAATGTAAATATAAATCGAGGTTTAGAGTGGTTCGGTCAATCTTGACCTACATCTACTTTTGGCTTCCTCCTCCGATAAGATCACCGACATCCACTAGAGGCCTTCCTTCAATAAGCGAAGGCCAACCACCCTTTTACAGCTTTACTCCTTTTGACGGGCTTAGGAGACAACCCTTACAAATTTTCACTCCTCTCTTGAATGATCAAAACTTAGAAGAAAAGAGGGAAAATAACTTCTAGCCTTTTACAACACTTTTAAGCTCTCAAATTTTCAAACCAAGCTTTCGGTGCCCTTTCATGTAGGAAAGGGTGGGGTTTATATAGGCCCCAATGGTTTGAATTTGGAGCTCAAAAGTGTCATCTCCCAGATTTCTGGGGTCCTGGCGGTACCACCGCCAGAACTGGGCGGTACTACCGCCTGACACTACTCGGAGACTGAGCTCAGGCAATACCACCGCTTGACAGGGGTAGTATCACTGCTTGACTTTGCTCGGAGACCAAGCTCAAGCGGTACCACCGCCTGACAGGGGTGGTACCACCGCCTGACTTTGCTTGGAGACCAAGCTTCTGGGCGGTGCCACCGCCGGCCAAGAAATCTGGGTCCGAATGGGCTGATCCAATCAGCCCAATTGGCCCTAGATTAAATTAATAGGATCACCTCTCATTCCTAAATTAATCTTCATGCTAACTACGACATTTAAGACATTAATACTGCAACTCGTGTTCCGGTGCATCAATCGCTTCTTCCAACGAGCTTCCAGTGAACTTTTGGCAAACATCCGACGAACCCTCGATGATGCTCCGACGGACTTTCGGCAAACTCCTGGACTTGCAACGATCCTCTTGGCGAGTTCCGATGAGCTTCTTTGGCAAGCTCATGGACATCTCGGATTCGTTCCCGTAGAACCTCCGACGATCGTCCGGACTTCCATCGAACTCTCGAACCCCCAACGTGATCTTGGTCTTGACTCTAGCACAACACCTGTTGCATGTCTTACTGCCATCGTATTTAATCCTGCACACTTATCTCAACATATGGATTAGATAACTAAATGACAATTGACTTCATCATCAAAATCCAAGATTCAATAATCGACGCTTCGTCCGATTCTTCGGCGCATCGTCCTCTCTTATGGCCTATTGCCCAATCAGCTAGTTGATCTCCACAACTCCGATATCCTTAGTGAAATATCCGTTCTTCTTGGCCCGATGCTCAAATCTATGGCCCGAAGCCTTCTGTTGATACGTTGACTGATCCTCCGGCTCGACGTCCAATCTTCTGACATGTTTTCCTCCAACCCAACATGATTCTTCCTGCTTTAATTATCTCATCCTGATCGAAGCATCCTGTGTTACTCAAAATCCAGATCAAATCATAAACACTTATCAATTGGTTTCATCATCAAAATCCGAGATTCAACAATCTCTTCATTTTTTATGATGACAACCAATTGATGACGGAGTTAACCTTAACTCCCGGAGTTTAAACAAACTCCCCCTATCAATATGCCATATTGATAGAACTCTTGGATTCAAAAATCTAAGCAACATGTTATCATAAAACTTATGCATAACATCATACTTCTCCCCCTGTCATCAACAAAAAAGAGAAGTTCAATGATCAAGTGTTTGAGATATAAGTTCAAATCATTGTATACTAAACATAATCTCCATTTTAATTATTATGCAAGCTAACAAATTTAGCAAATGCTACATCATATTAGAACATGCAAGCTATCAAGTTTTAGATATGCAAGGTAGTGAGATAGCAAGTTTACAACATACAAGATAGCAAAATTTTTTTATTTTTTTTAGTTTAGAAGGTGTAAGCTAGCAATATTTCGAAAGCAAATGCAAAATAACTTTCTTGTTGAAGTGTGCAAGCTAGCGATTCTTGCTTCCTTTTACAATGTGCAAGTTGCAAGTTTTGCTTCTTAAGATAGGCAAAATAGAACTATTGCTTCTCTTGAGATTGCAAGATAGCATTTCTTGCTTTTAAGATGAACAAACTGTTAAATCTCGAATTTTGATGATGAAGTCAATTGTCATTTGTTGATCTAATCTATATGTTGAGAAAAGTGTGCAGAATTAACTATGATGGCAGTAAGACATGTAGCAGTTGTTGTGCCGGAGTCAAGATCAAGATCACTTTGGGAGTACGAGAGTTCGTCGGAAGTCCGGACGTTCATCGTAAGTTCTACGGGAACCAGCCGAGAAGTCCAGGAGCTTGCCAGAGAAGCTCATCGGAACTTGCCAAGAAGATCATTGCGAAGTCTAGGATCTTGCCGGGAGTCCGCCAGAGTATCACCGAGGGTTCGTCGGATGTTCGCCGGAAGTACGCCAGAAACTCCCCGGAAGAAGCGATTGACGCACCGGAACACAGAATTGCAGTAATCATGTCGTAATTATCATAGTTAGAGTATAGATTAAGTTAGGGTTGGGAGGTAATCCAACTAACTTAATTAGGGCCAATTGGACCCTTAACAGACCCAAATTGGGCTTAATGGAACAACCCATTCGGACCTAGAATTCCTGGTCGACAGTGGCACCGCCAGGGTCGGCGGTGGCACCGCTTAGGAGACTCGGTCTCCCACGGATTATGGGTGGTAGTACCACCCCTGTCAAGCGGTGGTACCACCGGTAGTTATTGCTACCAGCGGTGGTACCGCCCCTATCAGGCGGTGGTACCGCTAGAGCTCGGTCTTCGAGTGCTGTCAGGCGGTAGTACCGCCCAGTGCCCGATGACAGGCGGTAGTACCGCCCAGTAATGGCGATGGTACCACCAAGACCCTAGAAATCCTTGAATGGGCACTTTTAGGCTCTATTTTTGAACTTATTGGGGTTTATAAATACCCCACCCTTTCTTGTATGAAAGGGCACCAAAATCTTGACATTATCTTGAGTCTTTAAGGCCTTAAAGTGTTGTAAAAGCTAGAGTTTTCCTCCTTCTTTCTAAGTGTTGAGATCATCCAAGAGAGAAGTGAAAACTTGTAAGGGTTGTCTCCTAAGCCCATTAAAAGGAGTAAAGCTGTAAAAGGGTGGTTGGCCTTCACTTATTGAAGCAAGGCCTCTAGTGGACACCGGTGACCTCGTCGGAGGAGGAAGCCGATAGTGGATGTAGGTCACGTTGACCGAACCACTCTAAAATCTCGGTTTGCATTTACTTTGAGCATCTTTCCTTTATAGCAAATTGCCTCTCCTCCTTACTGTGCTTTAAATACGTCTACATTCACTTTGATGTAAAACATCTTCCGAGATCGGCTTTCTATGAAAACTTTACAAAATCTACGTTTTTGTGATTTACACTACTGCAAATCATCTTAGTCTTCTCTTACATTTTCACTTTAGACTTCAAGCTCAAATTACTTTTGAAATGAATTGAGTTGAATCGGCTTTAATCGAAACAAAGTTTTTGAAATCGTAAAAGTTTTTCGCTGCACTAATTCCCCCTCCCCCCAGTGCGCTCTTGATCTTAACACAAACTAAAAAGTTTTGCCTCTTTTTGCGATATGTACATTTGCAATTTTTGCTTCTCTTTAGATTTGCAAGCAAGCAAGCTATCTCCCCCTTTGTCATTGTCAAAAAGAAGGAAATAATATAATTTTGTATATCTTTTTCCTTTTACAATAATTTTCAAATCATGACAAAGATAAAGTGTCATTCTTATTGCAATATACCATAACTGAGATAAACCTTAAATTCAAATTGAGTTCAAATCAAAGCAATTTTAAATATGGTTCACATGCAATACATCATATCATCATAAAAAAATCATAAGTATTGCATGCATCATTCCAAATCATAAATATTTCACATTATGATGGTTGTTAGGATCGAGAGCACTAAGAGGGGGGGGGTGAATTAGTGCAGCGGATATCTTTTAGCGATTAAAAACAAAAGCTGCGTTCGTTCGATAAAAATCAGTTTTGAAGCAAAAGCCGACTCAAAGATAACTTATGACTAAGTGCAGTTTACGTCTAAACGTAGTTTATGTCTAAACACAATTTACGTTTAAATGCAGTTTACGTCTAAACGCAGTTTTACGTCTAAACGCAGATTTACGTCTAAACGCAGATTTACGTCTAAACGCAGATTTACGTCCAAACTCAGTTTACGTCTAAAACGTAGTTTTACGTTTAAACGTAGTTTACGTCTAAATGCAGTTTTACGTCTAAAACGCAGATTTACGTCTAAACGCAGATTGCGTCTAAACGTAGATGACAGTTTGCAGTTCTAAATGAAATCAAGACGTAAACGTAAACTGCACAGAACCTTGTTCGTAAAAGCGCAGAAGACAGTTTGCAGTTGTAAATGAAATCAAGACGTGAACGTAAACTGCACAGAACTCATTCGTAAAAGCGCAGAGAGACAGTTTGCAGTTTGTAGATGGAATCAAGACGTAAACGTAAACTGCACAGAATTCGTTCGTAAAAGCGCAGAGAGCAGTTTGCAGTTTGTAAAAGGAATTAAGATGTGAACGTAAACTGCACAGAACTCGTTCGTAAAAGCGCAGAGAGCAGTAGCTATGTAGGAGGTTTGCAGTAATGATAAAGTGCTCAAAATAAACGCAAACCAGAGATTTAGAGTGGTTCGGTCAGTCTTGACCTACTCCACTTTTGGCTTCCTCCACCGGCGAGGTCACCGACGTCAACTAGGAGCCTTCCTTCAATAGGCGAAGGCCAACTACCCTCTTACAGATTCACTCCTTTTGACGGGATCAGGAGACAACCCTTACAAATGTTTCCTCTCCTCTCTTTACAACTCAAACTTGAAGAACAGAAGGAGGAGGAAAACTAGCAGTTTTGAGCTCTAAGAACCACTGAAAAGATCAAGATTTCGGCTTGAGTTCTTGCTTTTTCAGTGCTGAATAGGTGGGTTATTTATAGGCCCCAACCCAGTTCAAATTTGGAGCTCAAAATGATCAAATCCCGGAATTCCAGGATCAGGCGGTTGCACCTCCTGACTGGAGAGGTTGCACCGCCTGGCAGAGCTCGAAGACTGAGCTCAGGCGGTGCCACCTCTTGACAGAGGCGGTTGCACCTCTCTGCCAGAGCTCGAAGACTGAGCTCAGGCGGTGCCACCTCTCTGTCAGGGAGGTTGCACCGCCCAGTCTTGCTCGAAGACTGAGCTCAGGCGGTGCCACCTCCCGGCTGGGGCGGTTGCACCTCCCAGCCTCGTTGGAAGACTTAGCCTGGGCAGTGCTACCTCCTGGCTGGGGCGGTGCCACCTCTTTCACTATTTCAGCTCACTTGGTTTGGCTCCAAACTTGGCCCAAACCAGTCCGAACTTGGGCCTAATTGACCCCTACTTGGGTTATAGGATTAACACCTAATCCTAACCCTAATTAACATGCTAACTATGATTTTAAAGACATTTTCTAAGCTATTACAAAGTCCGCAAGTCAAGACTTCTTCTGGCGAGCTTCCGACAAACTTCCGGCGATCTTCCGATGAACTCTCGGAAACCATTCTGCGGACTCCCGGCAAGCTCCTAGACTTCACGATTTGTTCTTAGCGAGTTCCAACAAGCTTCTTCGGCAAGCTCCGATCTTTCTCGGTGAACTCCGCGAACTCCCAACGAACCTTCCGGCGAGCTTCCGAAAAACCCTTCGGCAAGCTCCCAACTCATTCTCGGCTAGTTCCGGTAGCATTCCCGACGAACCTTCGGACTTTCGTCGAACTCTCGAACTCGCAACAAATCCTTCGCGCTTGACTCCGACACTTTGTTTCGCTTTATGTTTTCATCGTTATCATAGTTAATCCTGCACAATTAAAGCAAAACTTCGATCGAGACAATTAATCCTAAGCAATTAACCAAGTTGTCCGGCATGTCATTGGTCCCTCGACGCTTCGTCTGATTCTTCGGCGCATCATCCTCTCCTGCGGCCTATTGCCCAATCGGCCAGTTGACTTCGCAACTCCGATATCCTTGGCACAATACCCGCTCTTCTTGGCCCGATGCCCGAGTCCACGACCCGAAGCCTTCTGTCGATACGTCGACCGATCCACCGGCCCGACGTCCAATCTTCTGACATGTTCCTCCGGCACAACATGATGTTCCTGCTTTAATTGTCTCATCCTGATCAAAGCATCCTACGTCACTCAAAACGCAGATTAAATCATAAACATATATCAAGTAGTTTCATCGTCAAAATACGAGATTCAACAATCTCCCCCTTTTTGATGATGACAACTACTTGATGACGGAGTTAAACTTAACTCCCGGAGTTTAAACAAACTCCCCCTATCAATATGCCATATTGATAGAACCTTGAATTCAAACTGAATTCAAGTCATTGCAATATTCATCATGAATACTTGCAACACGTCAACATGAACATATGCATAAACTTATGCATCACATGTCATGTCATCAACATACTTCTCCCCCTTTGTCATCAACAAAAAGGAGAAGTATCACAATCAAGTGTTTGTGATATTGGTTTAACTCATTGCATGAAAAACATAATTTCAAGTTTTATCATCATGCAATTTTGCTAGAAAATATAGCAAGTGTTGATTCATGCTTAGAATATTCAAGCTTTCAAGTTTTAGATATGCATGTTTTATAGCATACAAGATAGCATTTTTAGAACATGTAAGCTAGCAATGTTACAACATTTTAGAACTTGCAAGCTAGCAGTTTAGAGATATTCAAGAAGGCAACTCTTGCTTCTTGAAATATGCAGGTTGCAAGCTAGTAATTTTTTGTTAGCTTTTGATATCGTAACACAACCATTTTAAGTGTTTATCAATTGTAGCATTTCATCATATGGTAAGATATTGACATGTAAAGCTGTAAAGCAAGATTTTGATATCATTACATGATGTACATATTTCGAATATTTTAGCAAATGTAGCATTGCATCACATTGTAAGATATCAGCTCGTACGATGCAAATTTTTGTTTGATATCTTGATACAGAGCATATAGCAATGATAGCAATCATATCAATGATTCAAGGCATATAGCAATGATAGCAATCATATCAATGATTCAAGGCATATAGCAATGATAGCAATTATATCAATTCAATATATTTCTTCCCCTTTGGTATGTTACAATTTGTTGTGCTTGAAAGAAGAAACTCATTTTTCAAAAAAAATATCCATAAGAGTGTACATTAAAATCCGATTTTTTGCATTCAAATTGTTAAGCAAATCCGAAAATGAGATAAACTTTTCATGCATTCGGACATGAGTATGCTACTGATTTCAAAACATAATTTATATTTGACACATAATTTTCAACATGTTATTTCATCAAGTGATACCAGGGCATGTAATAGTAATTAAGTGATTTAATCATTCAATAAAGTCCGAAAAATAATTTTAACACGTTTAATCATTCGGACATATTTTTGCCAATTTTTTTCAAATGAAGATAAGGCATGTTCATCATCATGGTAGTACGATGGCAAGTTTACAATTTTAAGATAAGCAAGCTAGTAATTTTGAGATGTTCAAGAAAGAAATTCTGGCTTCTTGAAATATAAGTTTTGCTAGATGTGCAAGTTAACTTTTTGCTTCTTGAGATAGGCAAGATAGCATTCCTTGGTGATGTTTAACATAGCTAAGTTCTACATCAAGCAAGCTAGTAAATTTTATAACATTTTAGAACATGCATAATCACCAAAGCATCATAAATTTTAATGATGTGCAAAATTACAAATTTTGCATGATTGCATTTGTGTGTCTTGAGATTTGTAAGATAGCACTTCTTAGTGATGTTCAAGATAGCAATTCATTTTCTTTTGAGAAGTGTAATTATTTTCTTTCTCCTTTTTTTTTGAATTATATGAGCTAGCAAATTTCCTTTCAAGCATGTTTTGCTCCCCCTTTGTCATTGTCAAAAAGAAGGGTAGACCCTTTACGTTAATCTCTAAATTATGACAAAGGTGACTAGTATTGATGAAAATTCAAGTTTTGAATGTCAAAACAATTATTTTATCATGAATATTTCATCATTACATGCATCATTATCATCATATATAAGCTCAGTATTATATGATTCCAAATCATCATTTCTATCATTGTTTCAATCATCTTTATAGCTTATCATGCACAATGTGTCAAACAATCTAACATGATACAAACATTTATTTTCAAAGTATTTATCACTATTTTCGAACATTAAATCAATATTTATAATACTTCATTTTAGCACCAACTCATAGTATTTTAAATCATGATTAACATCATATGCAATACATCACATCATAAAAAAAAACTCAAGTATTGCGTGCATTATTGCAAATCATAAATGTTTTATATTAAGTGATCGATTTCATGTAAGCATGCCTTTTCATTTATGTCAAATGAAAACATGCATCAACGTTTAGGATCGTAAAATGAATTTCATCATAAAACCATCAATCACAAAAATCATCATGTATATCTCATGCATGAAATTGTCAATCGAAATATTTAATTTCATCATTATGCATTTCTTCAAATCAAACATGATCTTTAATCAAAATCGAGAAATAACAATGGAAATCAATGTAATGCACATTATTACTTTTTAACCATGATTTCATATTATCAATCAAGATCATTTTATTTGTTTATCATAAAATATGCAATATTATCATTTTCGAAATTACTTAGTATGATCATAATAATGATTTTTTTTTTTTTAACATGTAATTTTTAAGAAAATTAATTCTAAACTAAAAGAGAAAAATACATCATGAAAGCATCAAGTAATTTCAAAATAAATTAGGGGGATTTCGATTACCTCATCATTGTGGGCTGTTAAGGCGTAGTTTGTCGCCTTGCTTTTGTTGACTTTCTCTTCTTCGGAGGAGCTCGATTCATCCCAATTTTTGTTCTTCTTCTTGCGTTTAAAGCAAGTAGTTTGATTCTTTTTGCTTTTTAATTTTTGTTTCATTTGTAGTTTAAGTTCACCATCACTTGAGCTTATGCTCGAGTGGTCTTCAAATGTTCTATGTCCCAAATCCTTCCTGTTCTTTGGAAGGTTGTTTTGTTCATCATTGTCCTCATCACTTGAGTCATCGCTCAAGTGGCATTCATTTGTCCAGAGTTCCAAATCCTTCCTGTTCTTTGGAAGGTGGTTCTCAAGTTCTTCACGTGCATTGCACGTCATTTCATATGTGATCAATGAACCAATTAGTTCTTCAAGTGGAAATTGGTTCAAGTTTTTCGATTCTTGAATAGCAGTTACTTTTGAATCCCAAGTTTTAGAAAGTGAGCGCAAAACTTTGTTAACGAGTTCAAAATCCGAAAAGCTTTTACCAAGTGATTTTAAACCATTGACGACATCCGTAAAACGGGTGTACATGTCAACAACGGTTTCGCTTGGTTTCATATGAAAAAGCTCGAAATCATGCAGTAAAATATTAACTTTCGAGTCTTTGACTCTACTAGTTCCCTCGTGCGTGATTTCAAGAGCACGCCAAATATCGAAAGCCGTTTCGCACAAAGAAACCCGATTGAACTCATTTTTGTCCAAAGCGCAAAATAAGGCATTCATAGCCTTTGCGTTTAAAGAAAAATACTTCTTCTCTAAATCCGACCATTCGTTCGTCGGTTTAGAGGGAAGTTGAAAACCGTTTTCAACGATATTCCATAAATCCAGATTTAGAGAAATCAGGAAAACTCTCATTCGAGTTTTCCAATAAGTGTAGTCCAATCCGTTAAAGAACGGTGGACGAAAGATCGAAAAGCCCTCTTGAAGAGCCATTTCTCTCGGGTGTAAATCCGAAATGAGAAATACCCCGCTCTGATACCAATTGTTAGGATCGAGAGCACTAAGAGGGGGGGGGTGAATTAGTGCAGCGGATATCTTTTAGCGATTAAAAACAAAAGCTGCGTTCGTTCGATAAAAATCAGTTTTGAAGCAAAAGCCGACTCAAAGATAACTTATGACTAAGTGCAGTTTACGTCTAAACGTAGTTTACGTCTAAACACAATTTACGTTTAAATGCAGTTTGCGTCTAAACGCAGTTTTACGTCTAAACGCAGATTTACGTCTAAACGCAGATTTACGTCTAAACGCAGATTTACGTCCAAACTCAGTTTACGTCTAAAACGTAGTTTTACGTTTAAACGTAGTTTACGTCTAAACACAATTTTACGTCTAAAACGCAGATTTACGTCTAAACGCAGATTACGTCTAAACGCAGATGACAGTTTGCAGTTCTAAATGAAATCAAGACGTAAACGTAAACTGCACAGAACCTTGTTCGTAAAAGCGCAGAAGACAGTTTGCAGTTGTAAATGAAATCAAGACGTGAACGTAAACTGCACCGAACTCATTCGTAAAAGCGCAGAGAGACAGTTTGCAGTTTGTAGATGGAATCAAGACGTAAACGTAAACTGCACAGAATTCGTTCGTAAAAGCGCAGAGAGCAGTTTGCAGTTTGTAAAAGGAATTAAGATGTGAACGTAAACTGCACAGAACTCGTTCGTAAAAGCGCAGAGAGCAGTAGCTATGTAGGAGGTTTGCAGTAATGATAAAGTGCTCAAAATAAACGCAAACCAGAGATTTAGAGTGGTTCGGTCAGTCTTGACCTACTCCACTTTTGGCTTCCTCCACCGGCGAGGTCACCGACGTCAACTAGGAGCCTTCCTTCAATAGGCGAAGGCCAACTACCCTCTTACAGATTCACTCCTTTTGACGGGATCAGGAGACAACCCTTACAAATGTTTTCTCTCCTCTCTTTACAACTCAAACTTGAAGAACAGAAGGAGGAGGAAAACTAGCAGTTTTAAGCTCTAAGAACCACTGAAAAGATCAAGATTTCGGCTTGAGTTCTTGCTTTTTCAGTGCTGAATGGGTGGGGTATTTATAGGCCCCAACCCAGTTCAAATTTGGAGCTCAAAACGATCAAATCCCGGAATTCCGGGATCAGGCGGTTGCACCTCCTGACTGGAGAGGTTGCACCGCCTGGCAGAGCTCGAAGACTGAGCTCAGGCGGTGCCACCTCTTGACAGAGGCGGTTGCACCTCTCTGCCAGAGCTCGAAGACTGAGCTCAGGCGGTGCCACCTCTCTGTCAGGGAGGTTGCACCGCCCAGTCTTGCTCGAAGACTGAGCTCAGGCGGTGCCACCTCCCGGCTGGGGCGGTTGCACCTCCCAGCCTCGTTGGAAGACTTAGCCTGGGCGGTGCTACCTCCTGGCTGGGGCGGTGCCACCTCTTTCACTATTTCAGCTCACTTGGTTTGGCTCCAAACTTGGCCCAAACCAGTCCGAACTTGGGCCTAATTGACCCCTACTTGGGTTATAGGATTAACACCTAATCCTAACCCTAATTAACGTGCTAACTATGATTTTAAAGACATTTTCTAAGCTATTACAAAGTCCGCAAGTCAAGACTTCTTCTGGCGAGCTTCCGATAAACTTCCGGCGATCTTCCGATGAACTCTCGGAAACCATTCTGCGGACTCCCGGCAAGCTCCTAGACTTCACGATTTGTTCTTAGCGAGTTCCAACAAGCTTCTTCGGCAAGCTCCGATCTTTCTCGGCGAACTCCGCGAACTCCCAACGAACCTTCCGGCGAGCTTCCGAAAAACCCTTCGGCAAGCTCCCAACTCATTCTCGGCTAGTTCCGGTAGCATTCCCGACGAACCTTCGGACTTCCGTCGAACTCTCGAACTCGCAACAAATCCTTCGCGCTTGACTCCGACACTTTGTTTCGCTTTATGTCTTCATCGTTATCATAGTTAATCCTGCACAATTAAAGCAAAACTTTGATCGAGACAATTAATCCTAAGCAATTAACCAAGTTGTCCGGCATGTCATTGGTCCCTCGACGCTTCGTCTGATTTTCGGCGCATCGTCCTCTCCTGCGGCCTATTGCCCAATCGGCCAGTTGACTTCGCAACTCCGATATCCTTGGCACAATACCCGCTCTTCTTGGCCCGATGCCCGAGTCCACGACCCGAAGCCTTCTGTCGATACGTCGACCGATCCACCGGCCCGACGTCCAATCTTCTGACATGTTCCTCCGGCACAACATGATGTTCCTGCTTTAATTGTCTCATCCTGATCAAAGCATCCTGCGTCACTCAAAACGCAGATTAAATCATAAACATATATCAAGTAGTTTCATCGTCAAAATACGAGATTCAACAATGGTATCAAATATCAAGAAATCAAGATGATGCTTCATATAAGAAGTATCACAAGTTATAATCGAGACAAAAAAAAATCATCATTCATTTTCAACTCATTCAATTTGTCAAATCAACATTTCTTTGGTATTCATGATACCAAAACATGTTTTCAAATCTTCATCATATAACATTCATAATTTCAAAAAATTGAAAGTAGAAGGGAAGAATTCGAAGGTACAAAGATTTCAACCATCTTATAAACACATGAAAGATCAAGTCATGAATCCAAAATTCTAAGAATCATTTCGACAATTCTCCTTTTAAATAATCAAAATGATCATCAAAATCACTTTTCGGAAAATTCAATGAAGGCAGCATAGATAGATTGTTAGAACCCTGGCAGATTCTAAACTTGGGGTTGATCTCTTTAGGGGATCGGCCTCCTTGGAACTCTATAGGGGTTCCTCCCTCCAAGTTGCTGCTCAAAGGCTGCAGAAAAGATTCATCTATTGCCTATGAAAAGAGAAGGAATACATGGCTATTTATAGGGCTTCTAAACCCTAACTCCTAATAGGACTCCTACTTAAGACTCTTACTTCTAACCAACTCCTAATAAGACTCCTACTCAAGACTCCTATTCCCTTACAACTCCTAATTCTTCTCTAAGAAAAAACCTCCTACATGAATGCCCCTCTCAATTAGGACTCTCCTAGCTAGAGTCCTAACATTTTTACATGAATGTCCCTCTCAATTAGGACTCTCCAAGCTAGAGACCTAACAGACCTGCCCTCTTCAAATCAACCTTGTCCTCGAGGCTGATGATTCGTGAATTCTGGGAATTTGATCTTCAAGTCGTCATAGTTCTCCCAAGTGGCATCTTCTATTGGTAGGTTCGCCCACTGTATTAGCACTTCATTAGTGGGTCATCGTCGTCGAGTCACGATCCGTCGATCAATAATGGCACTTGGCTGGGTCTGGAGTTCTCTTTGGGTAGTCATATTTGGTGGGTAACTTTGGGCTGTCTCCAAGCACCTGTTTAAAACTTCCGGCTGGCTGTTGGTTTATGGGTGATATGTCGTACTCCTTTTCAATTTAGTACCCTGCATATGGAATAACTTTGTCCAAAATCTGCTCTTGAAGATGCAAGTAGAATTTGTTACAAGCACAATGCGTCCCTTATAGTGTAATTATTTTGAGTCCCAATTGTAATGAGCCATGGGGCTTGGTGCTTCCTCCAATTTTTTTTATAATCTTACTAATATCTGAATCTTCCTACCATTCCATCTTAATATCCTCAAGGAAGTCGCTGGTCGGAAGTGAAACGGCCGAAACTTCAACTTGCTCGGGTAGCTGCGAAAGCGTATCTGCAAGAACATTCTCTTTCCCCTTTTTGTAAGTTATTTCAAAATCAAATCCAAGAAGTTTTGTTACCCATTTTTGCTGCTCAGGGGATGGTATCTTTCGCTCCAAAAAGTACTTGACGCTTTTATGGTCGATTTTATTTTGAAATCGTCGACCAATCAAGTAGGGTCTCCACCTCGTTGCTGCGCGCACAATGGCGAGCATCTCCTTATCATATGTTGACTTATTTTGATGGGAGGGAGATAATGTCTTGCTAGTGTATGCGAGTGGTCGACCATCTTGCATGAGAATGGCTCCAATTCTGACTCCAGATGCGTCGGCCTCAATAATGAAGGGTCGGTTAAAATCTGGTAGTGTTAGCACCGGCGTCGTCGTCATGGCTGCCTTAAGTTTGTCGAAGGCAGCGGAGGCTCTGTCCGACCATTGGAAGACATCTATTTTTAGTAAGGAAGTAAGTGGTGCACTGATCTCGCCATAGTTTTTCACGAACTTACAGTAGTAGCCTGTTAAACCCAAAAAGCCATGTAGCAATTTTACGTTCCTCAAGGTAAGCCAGTTTTGCATTGCTTCAATTTTAAAGGGGTCCACTATCACACCTTCCTCTGATATGATATGCCCAAGATATTCTACCTTCTTTTGAAGAAAGCAAAAATTCATAATGGTTGTTGTGTGTTCAAAAGGTGGTTTTCGGTATGTCTTCTTCGCACACTCATATTTGATGATACCCGGATCAAAGGTCCAACTTTGTAAAGATTTGTGCTCCCTTTTATCTAGTAATTCATCTGCTATTGGAATAAGGTATGTGTCCTTGATGGTTATGCTATTGAGAGCTCGGTAAACAATGCATATTCGCCATGTTCCGTCCTTCTTGCGTACAAGTAGCACCGGTGAAGAATAGAGGTTGCAACTTGGCCGAATAACTCCTGTTTTGAGCATTTCTTTTACAATCCTTTCTATTTCATCCTTCTGGAGATATAGATATTGATATGGTTGAGTATTTGCTAGAGGTTTGCCTGAAAGAATCATTATATAATGATCATGCCGACGGGTAAGAGGTAGGTTGTATGGTTCGTCAAATATATCTGAAAATTCAGCAAGCAAAGGAAGTAGGTTTGGATCTTCAAATTGTATTGGCTCTCTCTTAGTTTGCTGCTCAAGTTGTATAAAAAATCTGCTGCATGCTTTATGCAAAACCTTCTCCATTTGTTGTGTGCAAATCATCGTTATGTCGCCCCCACGTTTCCCGTTCAGTATCACATGTTTCTCCTTACTGTAAAATTTCATAATTAGTTGCATAAAATTCTAAGAAATATCACCTAATGTTGTCAACTATTTAATTATGAACATGGCCTTATGATCATCAGGAGGGAGAAGGAAGAAATCTGCAATTATCTCTTGGTCCTACAGCAATAGTTTCTCCTGCGGGCGCCTACGATCACAATTCAAAATCTGTCCGTCGACGACCTTAACGTCAAACCTGCTGTAATTCTCAATAGGTAAGGCCATTTGGATAGTAACCTTACTATTTATAAAGTTATTAGAACTGCCCGTGTCGATGAGAACAGTGATCGGTTGTTGTTTGAGAAGGCCTCCAACTTTCATCGTTTTCGGGTTTAAGTAGCCGGCTAGTGCATGTACCGTAACTTTAGTCGGTTGTGGCTCTTCTTCTGCATCTTCTTCTTCATGTTCAAGGCTCTCTTCTAGATGTTCAATGACCTCTTCTTCTATTGGTTCAATCATAAGAAGTCTCCCTTTACTACAGCGATGCTCACGGCTCCACGGCTCGTCACAATGCCAACATAACCCCTTCGCATATCGCTCCCGAAGCTCTTCTCTTGTTAACCTCTTTGGTGTAGGGACTTGGTCAATAGTAGGGGGGGCTGAGGGCTTCAATATTACTAGTTGAGGAGTGACCCTAGTCCTCCGAGCTTCATGGTTCAATTGCTCCTCTTGATGTCGTGCGAAAGAGATGGCTGCCATAAGCGTATACGGTTGTCGCGCTTTAACTTCTCTTCGGATCTACGGCTTCAAGCCCTCAATGAAGGTCCTCAATAGCTATTTTTGAGACCAATCATGAGTTTGATTAGATAACCTTTCAAACCTGGTTTGGTACTCCTGAATGGTGGAAGTTTGTCGGATCTTTGCTAGTTGTCCATCAATATTCTTGTAATCGGTTGGTCTGAAGCGGATCAGCAGTCCTTTTTTGAATTGTTGCCATGAAAGGACTCCATAAGTATGTTCAAACCAGTCAAACCACTGTATAGCATCCCCTTCAAGATGTATAGCTGCAATTTTCACCATAGATGCATCCGTGGTTTTGTGGTACTGAAAATATCGCTCTACGCACGAGATCCAACCAATCGGGTCTCCTTCTTCCCATCTAGGGAAGTCCACTCTCATGCATGGATAGTTGGGTTCAGTCATAGAGCCTCCCCTCCCTTGGAACTCATCTCTTCGAGCCTGGTGCGATTGGGCAAAGCTCTCTCCATGATATGATTTTTTCGGGCTTAGTGGTCGGCCCAATCTGAGTTCGGTAAAGAGCATCCGAATCTTATCCTCCATTTGCACCTCCAAGGCTTCGAATTTAGCATTGATTGCCTCCTTAGATGCCATAGTATATGCCTCTAAATCTATGATATTAAGATCTCTCTTTTGTTGTCAGGTTAAAGGCATGTATAGTTGAGAGAAGTGATGGTCGAAAGGATTGGTGGATCGATGGATGTAGGCGACGATTTAGGCTTGTTTTGTGGCTGTTTTGGGTGTAGTTTGAGGGTGTGGTTTAGTAGAGTTTTAGGGCTATGGATGAATGTTTTGGATTTGTGGTAGATGGTAGCAAAGGTTTGATAGAAATCAGTGGAAGTTGCAGCAAGTATGTGCTGTCTTGTAAGAGTAGAATTGTCGTCGAAGAAACAACGGTTTCTCGACGTAATTTCCATCAAAAACTTGAGATAATTGAGGAGGGAATTGATAGCAAAATCACAGTTTATATGACAGCAAGGATATCTAATTTAATCAAGAAAATTTTGGCAGTATAACAGCAAGGAAATTGGTGCAAGTTGAGATTGCAGAATTCTCATCGAAAAATTTCAGCGGGTTACGACGAAAATTTGCAGCAATATAAAATCGTTTTTAGAGATGAATTTCTTAATAGATCAATCTTAGATGGAATCCAAGATGATCTATGAAGTGTATAAGAAATTTCATTCAAAAAAGATTGCAAATAGATGGGTTAAGGCAATAATATGCGGCTGAAATTTTCTACAGCACAGATTTTTAGGTATAGCAGATTGGACGTAAAAGATCAGTGGTTTATATTAAGAATTTTTTGATGAAACCAAAGGAAAATCCACTGTTAGGAAGTGTCAAAGCTATCATAAAAATTTCGTAGAGATTTGGATAGAAACAATGTGGTATCAAGATCAAACAAACAGTGCTATGCGGCTGAAATTTTACAATGCAGATTTTCAAGTATAGCAGATTTGACGTAAAAGATCAATGGTTTATATTGAGAATTTTTTGAAAAAACCAAAGGGAAATCTGCTGTTAGGAAGTGTTAAAGATGTCATAAAAATTTCATAGAAATTTGGATAGAAAAAGCATAGTAGCAAGATCAAACAGATGGTACTATGCGGCTGGAATTCTACAATGTATCTTTCGTCGTATAGATGAAAACTTTGTGACGAAAAGTTTATGCAGCAATATAGGAACAGTTTTTTTTTTTTGGAGTTTCGAATAAGGATAACTAAATTGCAGCAGCAGTAAGGTAGAAAACCAGAACCTGTTGCAATTCACGGGGAGATCAAAGGATGATCCGCGGTGGTGGAGATGATGTTGGAATTTGGCAACGATCTCTTAAGCAATTGTGGGAATTACTTTGGGCGGTTGTGGAGGGTTGATGGATGGCTGTGGAAGGGCAGCGAGACGCCAAGAACGCTGCTCTGATACCAGATGTTAGAACCCTTACAGATTATAAACTTGGGGTTGATCTCTTTAGGGGATCGGCCTCCTTGGAACTCTATAGGGGTTCCTCCCTCCAAGTTGCTGCTCAAAGGCTGCAGAAAAGATTCATCTATTGCCTATGAAAAGAGAAGGAATACATGGCTATTTATAAGGCTTCTAAACCCTAACTCCTAATAGGACTCCTACTTAAGACTCTTACTTCTAACCAACTCCTAATAAGACTCCTACTCAAGACTCCTATTCCCTTACAACTCCTAATTCTTCTCTAAGAAAAAACCTCCTACATGAATGCCCCTCTCAATTAGGACTCTCCTAGCTAGAGTCCTAACAGAATATCTCTCTCAATTAGGACTCTCCTAGCTAGAGTCCTAACATTTTTACATGAATGTCCCTCTCAATTAGGACTCTCCAAGCTAGAGTCCTAACATAGATTCACACGAGAACTTGATTCATGCAAAATGTCTCAATCTTTAATGAATCATAAAAAAATTAGAGTATCAAGTGACGAAGTCATGATTCATGTGACAAAAAAAAAATATCGATTCATGCATTCAAACCATTACTACTTCAACTCATCATGCATAGTTTAAAAAATATAAAATCATCAAATATGATACAAACATTTATTTTCAAAATGTAATCCTTTTTTTGTTGTTTCATTTTAAGTTGTTTGCTTCATAAAAGCAAGTCTTTTTCATTTATGCCAAATCGAAGCATATGTCATCATTTAAATCAAAAAACAAATTTTATCATCATGACCAAAAAAAATAACACATTAAACATAAGGCTTCTTTAAACAAGTGATTCGGTTTATCATTTTGATTCCAATGATAATACAATTTTATTTTTATGTGTTTCATTTTGTGTGATTAATTTCATATTAGGATGCTCATGTTTTTCGTATGAAAACCATACATCATAGTTTAAAATCGAAAGAGCAAGAAAAATCATAGAAATCGTCGAGATCAATAAAAATCATTATGATACAAATTATTATTTCATTATATCATTAAAACATCAAGCATGATTTCATAAAGCATTTTCCATCAAAATCATTTTGTTTGTTGTAGTTATGCATTTTTCTCTTTAGGTGAATCTAACTTTTCATGCTTAGTTTTTCATACAAAAACCATGCATCATCATTTATAATCGAAAGGCAATATGAAAATCATTATTGTTTCTTAAAACATGCATAGAATTATCATTTTATTATATTTTCATAAAACATGTAAGTATCATGATCATTTTTTCAAAATAAGCTAAAAAAAAAAAAAGCATGATCCCCAATTTTTTTATATTTTTATTACAACATTAAACATGCAATTTTCAAGAAAAAATTATATATAATTTTTCTAAACTAAATTAAAAATAACTCATGCTAAAGCATCATGTAATTTTGAAATAAATTAAAGAAATTTTGGTTATCTCGTCGTCGAAAGCCGTTAAGGCATAGTTTGCCACCTCGCCTTTGTTGATTTTCTTTTCGTCTTCGGAGGAGCTCGATTCATCCCAAAGTGCTTTCTTCTTCTTGCGTTCATAGCAAGTAGTTGCGTTCTTTTTGTTCTTTAATTTTTGTTTCATGAACTTTTAAAATTTCATAGTGAGGAGTTCAAGTTCAATATCACTTGAGCTTATGCTCGAGTGGTCTTCGATTGTTCTAAGTCTGAAATCCTTCCTGTTCTTTGGAAGGTTATTCTCAAGTTCGTTTTGTGCATTGTGTGTCATTTCATATGTCATCAATGAACCAAAAAAATTTTCAAATAAAAAATTATTAAGATCTTTTGTCTCTTGTATTGCGATTACTTTCGGATCCCAACTCTTATTAAGAGAATGTAAAATTTTGTTTACAAGTTCAAAATCCAAAAAACTTCTACCAAGTGCTTTTAAACCATTGACGACATCCGTAAAACGGGTGTACATGTCTCCAATGGTTTCGCTTGGTTTCATATAAAACAGTTCAAAATCGTGCATTAAAAGATTGACTTTAGAATCTTTTACTCTACTCATGCCTTCATATGTGATTTTGAGAGTGTGCCATTTATCGAAAGCCGTTTTGCACATAGAAATTCGATTGAATTCTTTTTTATCTATAGTGCAAAATAGAGCATTCATAGCTCTAGCATTTAAAGAAAAAGTTTTCTTCTGCAAATCATTTCAATGGTTCATTAGAAGAGAAGGCCTTCGAAAACCGCTTTTGATAATATTCCATAAATTTAAATCCAAAAAAAGTAAGAAAACTCTCATTCGAGTTTTTCAATATGTGTAGTCCATCTTATTGAACATGGGAGGACGAATGAGAGAGTGACCCTCTTGAAAGCCGAAAAGAGCTATTTTTATTTAGGTATTAAACCAAATATGAAAAACAAGGCTCTAATACCAACTGTTTGGAATGAGTCGGCACTAAGAGGGAGGGGGGTGAATTAGTGTAGTAGTAAAAATTATGTTAGTTTAAAAATCTCATTGCGATTAAACCCATTTCGGAAGATGTTAACTTGAAAGCATACTGAAGAGTATAGTGGATGTAAAGCAAGTAAAGGGCAGTTTGCAGTAAATGTAAATTGTAAGAAGTAAATGCAAATCGAGTTATAGTGGTTCGGTCGTCGTGACCTACATCCACTCCACTGATTCCTCTTCCGTTAAGGCCACTGGCATCCACTAACGATCTTCCGTTAATAGGCAAAGATCAACCTCCTTCTTACAACTCTATTCTCCTTTTGTAGGCTCAGGAGAGAACTTTTACACCCCTTTTGTACAAAGCTTCCCTCACACTCTCTCTTAGAATGGTCTTAAACTTTAGGATGAGGGACTCTATACTTTACAAGGGTTTTTAACTCTATAAATATAGAGTTTTTGTTCACATACTTCTCCATGCAAGAATAGCTAGGGCATTTATAGAACCCAAATGGCTTCAAAAATGGAGCCAAAATTCAAATCCACAAAATTTTAGGGTACGGGCGGTACCACCGCTTGTAGCCTGACACTAGGTGGTACCACCACCTAGAAGACTGTGTCTGGGCGGTACCACT
Source organism: Musa acuminata AAA Group (assembly GCF_036884655.1). NCBI lineage: Eukaryota > Viridiplantae > Streptophyta > Magnoliopsida > Zingiberales > Musaceae > Musa > Musa acuminata. Next base: position 15,865,437 of record NC_088338.1, read on the forward strand.
ACCCAAACTGGCAGTACCACCGCTTAATAATCTCGGAGACTGTGCCATGACGGTTTCACCTGTTTGATCATTGTTTGGGCCTTTCTCTTGGCCCAACATAGCTCAAACTTGGCCCAACTATCCCCTAATTGGGTTGGCCCAATTATAATCTTAATTATATGCTAACTATGAATTTTAAGATATTTACTAAGCTAAACAAAGTCCGTAAGTCTAGGTTTCTTCCGGTGAGCTTCCGACGATCTTTCGGCGATCTCTCGACAATGTTCCAGTGGACTCCCGGCAAGCTCCTGGACTTCATGACGATCGTCTTAGTGAGTTTCGATGAGCTTCTTTGGTAAGCTCCTGGACTTATCGGTCAATTCCGACAAAACTTCCGACGAACTCTCGAACTCCTAACGAAATCGTATTCTTGACTCCAGGACTTCATTTTTCTTTATGCCTTGCTATCGTAGTTAATCCTGCAAACATAAAACATACTTTGATCTAGACACTTATTACTAAGCATGAATCATGTTGTTCGGCATGTCATTGGTTCATCGATGCTTCGTCCGATTCTTCAGCGCATCGTCCTCTCTTGCGGCTTATTGCCCAATCGACCAGTTAAACTCCGTAACTCTGATATCCTTGGTGCAATATCCACTCTTCTTGGCCTGATGTCCGAATCCATGGCCCCAAGCCTTTTGTCAATACATCGACCGATCCTTCGGCTCAACGTCCAATCTTTTGACATGTTTTCCTCCGGCCCAATATGATTCTTCCTGCTTTAATTATCTCATTCTGATCAAAGCATCCTATGTCACTCAAAACACATATCAAATCATAAACACTTATCAATTGGTTTTATCATTAAAATCCAAGATTCAATAGGACTTAGTCTCCCAAGTGCTCTGGGCGGTGGTACCGTTGACGGTAAATGTTGTCAGGTGGTGGTACCACCAGAGCTCAGTCTCCAAGCTTTGTTTGGTGGTGGTACCACCCAGACTGAGTGGTGGTACCACCTAGTGTCAATCTGCAGGCGGTAGTACCACCCAATAATGGCAGTGGTACCACCAGTACCCCGAAATCCTAGGATGTGATACTTTTTTGTTCCAATTTTGAAGCCATTGGGGCCTATAAATACCCCACCCTTTTCTGCATGAAAGGGCACAAAAGTGTAAACAATATCTTGAATTCTTGGGGTGTTAAAAGTGTTGTAAAAGAAGTGCAAAGAGTCCTCCTCCTCCCTTTCTAGTGTTGTGATCATTCAAGAGAGGTGTGAGGCTTATAAGGGTTATCTCCTAAACCCCTTAAAAGGAGAAAGCACTGTAAAGAGGTGGTTGGTCTTCGCCTATTGAAGGAAGACCATTAGTGGATGCTAGTGACCTCGATGAAGGAGGAATCGGAAGTGGATGTAGGTCACAATGACCGAACCACTACAAATTCTGGTTTACATTTCTATTATTGTCATTTACTTACTTTGCAATTGCTTCACTTCCTCCTTACTTAGCTTTCACTACCCTTACTAACAAGCACGCTTTCAAGTTATCTTCTGAGATCAGTTTTTAACGTACAAAGATTTTTAAACCGACGTTTTTAATCCATTGCACTAATTCACCCCCCCACGCGCCCCCCCCCCCCCCCCTCCCCTCGTTCTTAGTATCGACTCGATCCTAACAGTCGAGTCCCAAGCGGTGCCACCACTTGGGCCTACTAAAGGTTGCTGCATGGGCCTCACTTGGCCCAAAATAGCCCCAACTCAGGCCCAATGGGCCCCTAATTGAGTTGTTATTGTTTTACCCCAATACTGGCTCAATCAGACCTAAACTAACTTTATCCAGACACAATTGATTACAAACGTGAATCCTATATTGTCCAGCATGTCATTGGTTCATCCAGCGCTTCATCTGATCCTTTAGCGCATCATCCTCTCCTTCGACGTATTGCCCAATCGGCATGTTGACTCCCATAACTTCCGATCTCCTTGATGCAATGTCCGATCCTTTGGCCCGATGCCCGAACTCATGACACGAAGTCCTTTCGAAACGTTAACCATTCCATCGGCCCAACGTTTAATCTTTTAACATGTTCTATTCTGGCCTAATGTCTGATTCTTCATACGTGAATTGATTTGCCTTTCCTTGATCGAGGTTAGTCATGCGTCACTCAAAACATAAATTAGATTATAAACTCATTAATTGATTTCATCATCAAAATCTGAGATTCAACAATCTCTCCGTTTTTTATGATGATAACCAATTGATGATAGAGTTTAAACTAAACTCTCCCTATCAACATGGCATAATTTCAATTATGAATTATATGCAATACATCATATTATTATTTACATCATAAGTTCAAGTATTGCATCCAACCCATCATACATATAAAATTTTATTTTACCATGCATGATCATCATCAAACCTTCTCCCCCTTTGTCATCAATAAAAAGGAGAAGTACAACTAGCTTTTGTTTTTTAAATATGCAAGCTAGTAAGATAGCAAGTTTTAAACATACAAGCTAGCAAGTTTTTCATATATGAAAGTTAGCAAAATTTTGCTTCTTTTGAGATATGCGAGATAGCATGTTTGCTTTTCTTTGTGATATTCAAGCTAGCAAGTTTTTGATAAAGAATGCAAGATAGTAAATAGTAAGTTTTATATCATTTTAGAACATGCAAGCTAGCAAATTTTAAAGATATGCAAGTTTAGCAATTCTTTGCTTCTTGAGATGGGCAAATCTAAAGATAGGCAAGATATCACTTCTTGCTTCTCTTTTGAGATATGCAAACTAGCAAGTTTTGCCTTTCTTTAAAATGTGCAAGCTAACAAGTTTTAGCTTATTTTTAAATTGTGTAAGCTTACAAATCTTTCTCCCCCTTTGTCATCATCAAAAAGAGGGAAGGTTACAATAGTGAAAAAAATTTCTCTTTACATCATTTTTCAAATCATCAAATGAAATATATTAAGAAAAATTAACTTGGTGATGAGATATACAATTCATGAATACAAATTTCAAGTTATGAATATCAAGAGATAAATTATGATTCTTTTGGATAAATCAAATAGTGAAAAGATGAATCGTAGTAAATGATCTTGATTCAAATGAAAAATGCATGTCATTAAAAACCGAGAAATCAAGATAAAAATCATGATTTATTTGGATAAGTATTCTCTTTTAATAAAATGCAAGAGTCATATGAGAATAAAAAGTAGGGGATCTTGATTCATATAAAAAAAAAATCTCAAGTTATAATTCTGAGAATTCAAGATCATGATATAGATAAAAATCATTCAAATTCAAATCATCAAAATTACTTTCAAGAGATTCAGAATGACATAAATAGATTTATCTATCTCTTATTGAAAAATCGATAAGATAGAGATAAAGAAATTTTCAGGAAAAATGCATCCCCTTTTTATGTATTTGTGATTTATTTCATACAAGAATGCCTTTGTCTTTTATGCCAAATAAAAACATGTATCATCGTTTAAAATCGAAAAAATAAATTTCATCACGACAAAGATCAATAAGCCATAAATCACAAAAATCATCATGCATAATTTCAAAATATAAACTCATTAAGCATGGTTTCATTAAATATAAAGCATCTTCAATTAAAATCATTTTAGTTTTGCTCTTGGCTTTCGATTGTAAATATTTTTACAAGAAGGGTGGGTTTGTTTTAGGTACCCATTTAGCTTTGGATCCCTCATGATTGGATCTATCTATTTTAATTTTTGGCATTAAGACATTTATGGTTCCTTTAGGAACCCAAACCAATTTATTTGAGTTATACTTTTTAAATGAACATTTAAAAGCAAAATGACCACATCTACTACAAAAATTATACTTAACCTTAGGGGATAATATGTAATATGGGTTCTTTAATAAAAATAGTTGGCTTTTGCTAAGTGTAATTACTCACAAAGCAGATTCCTTCCTTTCTACGAACATGACTCTTATTGGCGAGAATCATGCTTAAAGATTTGCTACCAATTTTAAATTTATCTAACGTTTGTTTTAATAGTAATTTTTTCTTTTTGCATGAATCTAATTCATCACATTTAGTGCAAAGAATTAACATGCAATTATCATACTCATTTTTAATTTTTTTTAATTCATTAGCAAGAGAAGCATACTCCTTTTTTAATAATTTATATTTTTTTACCAACTAGCTTACATTAATCAAATAAATCATGGAAAGCATCAAGCAATTCATTATAAGATAAATGAGATTTGATTGAGTCATTTACCTCATCGTCGAAAGCCATTAAGGCATAGTTCGCCACCTCATCTTCGAATGTTTTCGATTCATCCCATATCACCTTAAATGCTTTCTTCTTCTTTGCCAGCTTCTTTAATTTATAGTAAGTTGTTATGTCATTTTAAAGTTCATTTTTAGAATTAGAATTTTTCATGAATTTTTTAATTTTTTTTATCAAAAGTTCTATGTCATCATCACTTGAGCTTTCCTTTGAGTGGTCTTCTATTGTTCGAAGTGCCAAATCCTTCCTATTCTTTGGAAGGTTATTATTATATTCGTCATGTGTAATGCACATCATTTCATAGGTCACCAAAGACCCAATAAGTTCTTCAAGCGGAAAGTTATTTTGGTCCTTTACCTCTTGTATTACAGTTACTTTCGAATCCCAATTTTTAGAAAGAAATCACAAGACTTTATTAACAAATTCAAGATTCAAAAAACATTTGCAAAGAGCTTTCAAGCCATTGATGACATCCCTAAAATGGATGTATATGTCAACAATGGTTTCACTTGGCTTTATTCGAAATAGTTAAAAATCATGCATCAAAATATTTATCTTAGATTCTTTTACTCTATTCGTACCTTCATGAGTTACTTCTAGTGTATGCTAAATCTCATATGCAGTTTTGCATAAAGAAATATAATTAAACTCATTTTTGTTCAAAGCACAAAATAGAGCCTTCATAGCTCTAGCATTCAAAGAAAAAGTTTCTTCTCCAAATTGTTCCATTCGTTCATTGGATTAGAAGACTTTTGAAAATCACTTTCCACAATATTCCATAAATTCAAATCCATAGAATGCAAGAAAACTCTCATTTGAGTTTTATAATAAGTGTAGTTCGTCCCATTGAACATAGGAGGACGAATGATAGAAAGACCCTCTTGATTACCGGTAAAAGCTATTTCTCTTAGGTATTAAACCAAATGAGAAAAACCTTAGCTCTGATACCAACTATTAGGATCGAAATCGACACTAAGAAGGGAGGGTGAATTATTGCTTTCGTAAAATCACGTCGTTTTGAAAATTCTCGTTCGATGAAAACCGATATCGGAAAATAGTTTAACTTGAAAGCATTCGTAAGCACAGTGAATAAGTGAATCAGTTTAAAATATGAATAAAAAGCATAAAGTAAATGCAAATCGAGTTTTATAGTGGTTCGGTCGTCGTGACCTACATCCACTCCTAATTCCTCTTCACTCGAGGCCACCGACTTCCACTATCGATCTTCTTTCAATGGGCAAAGATCAACTACCCTTATAACTCTTTCTCCTTTTGATATGCTCAGGAGAGAACCTTTAGAACCTCTCTTTCTTATACCTCACTTCTCCCCTTAGAAGAACTTCTAAATACTAGGAAGAAGTGACCCTACACTTCAAGAGAGATTATAACATTTCTTTCTCAAGAATATTTTTTTCCCTTTCTACTCTATTTCTTGCTAATCAATGCAAGAATAGTTGGGGTATTTATAGATCCCAAATGACTTCAAAAATAGAGCTAAAAAAGGTCTCATATATAGTTTTTGGGGTACTAATGGTACCACCTCCTAACAGATTGACAATTGGCGGTACCACTGCCTGATAGTCTAATACTAGGCGGTACCACTGCCTGACATAGTCTTGAAGACTATGTCTAAGTGGTACCACCAACGGTTTGGGCGGTACCACTACTCAAATAACCTACGAGGCCGAGTCCTAGGCGGTGCCACTGCCAACCCTAGCGGTGCCACCACTTGGGCCTGCTAAGGGTTGCTGCATGTGCCTCACTTAGCCCAAAGCAGCTCTAACTCAGGCCCAATGAGCCCCTAATTGAGTTGGCATTCTTTCACCCCAATACTAACTTAATTAGACTTAAACTAACTCGATCTAAACATAATTGATTACAAACGCAAATCCTATGTTGTCCAGCATGTCATTGGTTCATCTGGTGCTTCGTCTGATCCTTCGGCCTGATGCCCAAACTCATGGCACGAAGTCCTTCCAGCACATCGACCATTCCACCAGCCTGACGTCCAATCTTTTGACATGTTCTATTCCGGCCCAACATTTGATTCTTCCTACATCAATCGATTTGCCTTTCCTTGATCAAGGTTAGTCTTACATCACTGAAAACATATATTAGATCATAAACTCATCAATTGATTTCATCATCAAAATATGAGATTCAACACTACCTATAACGATGAAAGGCCATGTGGGTCAATCTAATTACCTCACATTTACCGACTTAATATTATCGAGAGGGAGGATTTTTGATTTGGTCTCCTAATATGACATGTCACACACATACATATTTCATATATATTTGCATCGCATACAAATATATATACATATATCTAGTATGTGTACAAGCAATCACACATCACATGAGCAATCACACCAGATGATCATTGATCGTATCCTAATGTGATCAGGCCCGAGCTAGTGGGCCCAATCATTCACATCAAGATCTATGTGTGCAGCGGCGCATCTCCATGCCCTATGATCGTCCATCTCGTCCTCATCGGTTTCGTCGACATCTCGACGCATCTCCATGCATCGCGATAGTCCATCTCGGCCTCGTGGGTCTGGCTATCACCTTCATTCTCTTACTATTCCTCCTCATATAATTACAACTTAATCACAAGCACGCAAGCCTGACAATAAACGAGAAATAAATTAGAGGTTCACAGGCTCCAATAATAATAATGTTAGGATCAAGAGCACTAAGAGGGGGGGGGGGGGGGGGTGAATTAGTGTAGTGGAAAACCTTCGACGATTGAAAACTGCGTTAGTATGATAAAAGTGATTTCGGTAAGAAAGCCGATTCGTAAATCACTTTAATTTTTGATTAAGAAAGATACAGTTAAAGCAACGATATAAAGGCAGTTTGCAGTTATGATAGAAATCAGAACGTAAACGCAAATTGAAATATGATGTTCGTACGATAGAAAACGATTTACGTCTAAACGCCGATTCAGAAAATGCAGAGCTTGAAACACAATCGTATACGCGCAGAAGGCAGTAAGCTTTTGAGGAGGTTTGCAGTAAAGATAAGATGCTCAAAGTAAATGCAAACCAAGATTTAGAGTGGTTCGGTCAATCTTGACCTATATTCACTTTTGGCTTCCTCCACCAACGAGGTCACCGACGTCTACTAGAGGCCTTCCTTCAATAAGCGAAGGCCAACCACCCTTTTACAGTTTCACTACTTTTGATGGGGTTAGGAGACAACCCTTATAGAATTTTCTTTCCTCTCTTAATAGATTAAAACTTGGAAGAAAAGAGGAAGAAGAACTTTCAACTCATACAACACTTTTGAGCTCTAAAAATCACAAAGTAAAATCAGAATTTTGGTGGTTTTTGGGTGCCCTTTCAATGCTGAAAGGGTGGGGTATTTATAGGCCCCAACCCAATTTGAATTCCGAGCTCAAAACTGTCAATTCCCGAAATTTTGGGATCTGGCGGTTGCACCGCCTGGCAGAGCTCGAAGACTAAGCCTCTGAGCGGTGCCACCGCCTGATTGAGGCGGTTCAACCGCCTGCTAGAGCTCGGAGACCGAGCTCAGGCGGTGCCACCTCCTGTCAGGGGCGGTTGCACCTCCTGCCAGAGCTCAAAGACTGAGCTCAGGCGGTGCCATCGCCTGACTGAGGTGGTTCAACCGCTTGGCAGAAATCAGGGTCCGAATGGGTTGATCCATTCGGCCCAATTTGGGTTTTTCAGGGGCCCAATTGCCCCAAGATTAAGTTAATGGGATCACCTCCCATTTCTAACTTAATCATTGTGCTAACTATGATGTTTCCTAAGACATTTACTGTAACTTGCTCCGATGCGCCAATCGCTTCTTCCGGCGAGCTTCCGGCGAACTTCCGTCGATCATCCGATGAACCCTCGGTGATGCTCCTGCGGACTTCCGGCAAACTCCTGGACTTGCAACGATCCACTTGACGAGTTTCGATGAGCTTCTTTGGCAAGCTCATGGACTTCTCGGATTTGTTCCCGTAGAACCTCCGACGACTGTCTGAATTTCCGTCAAACTCTCGAGCTCCCAACGTGATCATTGTCTTGACTCCGGCGTAACTCCTGCTGCATATTTTACTTTTATCGTAGTTAATCATGCACACTTATCTCAACATATAGATTAGATAACAAATGACAATTGACTTCATCATCAAAATCCGAGATTCAACAATCTCCCCCTTTTTTATGATGACAATCAATTGATAATGGAGTTAACCTTAACTCCCCCTATCTATATGCCATACTTGAGATAAGTCATTCTTGAATTCAAAACATTTGAATTCAAGAGACATATTGATAAGTTAAAATCATTTAAAATTATCAATACTCCCATCATGATTCTCATCATGATGTATCTCTCTGAAGATGATGTCAAGGCTTGACATTCATTTTCAAATTTTACATTATAAGTTTGAATGATGGTAATAGTAGCAATTCATCATATTGTAAGATATCAACATGTAAAACTGCGAAGTAATATTTTGATATCATTACATGATGCACACATTTCAAATGTTTTAGCAATTATTGCATTTCATCTCATGGTAAGATATCAATACGTAAAATTACGATGCAAGTTTTTTGTTTGATATCTTGACACGATACAAAGAAGGCATAATGCAAATTATAGCAATCATAGTATCTATTCATATATATCTTGGTGATGCAAGCATAGCATTAATACTCATATATTTCTCCCCCTTTGTCATCAACAAAAAGTGTGGTAATACCAGGAGAACAATATAAGAAAATTTTGAGCATAAGTGTGATAATTGTTCATGCCTTTACTTGGTTCATGTCATTTTCCAATAGTGAGTGATAGTAAACCAATTATGCAAACATGACATGGAGATACCAATTTTGTTTTAGTTATTGTCTTTCTACATGAAGGAGGAAGTCTATTTGTGAGTTTACTTTAAATGAAGTTAAAATTGATGAGAGATTAAATCATGCTTCATTTTTACAAGGATCAAGATATGTATGAGAAACGAATACTTGCTAGTAAAAACACTATCATCCATGATAAGTGTATGAGAGATGTATTTCATATGTCGACAATGATGAGAATTAAACTTGTTATGACATATGCTTTATTAAGTCCGGAAGAGGATAATGTATCAAGAAACTTTGATTTTTAAGAGAATCCGAAAATGAAATTAAGACTTTCATGCATTCGGACGAGACTATACTATTGATTTTCAAATATGATCACGAAGACAAAACATGCTTATCATCATGAAAATTTTTATATTCATGCACATAATTTCCAACATGTAACTGTGTAAAATCATCATAGCAATTAAGTGAAATTGATCAATCAATCAATAAAGTCCGAAAAATAATTTCAACAAGTTTATGTATTCGGACACATCAACATTCCTAATTCTCTTCTTATGAAATCAAATTGTTCTTCACTTAGAGGTTTTGTAAAGATATCAGCTAGTTGATGTTTAGTATCATGGCAATATAATAACATCATGGCAATATCAAGACACATGACGCATCAACTGCATTGGTATATCATTTTCTCAAATCATATTTATCAATGGAAACCAAGGCACAAGGTTTTCAAAGTGGTTATAAAAACATTTAGATTCAATGTAAAATCCGACAATGAGTAACGAGATTAAACAATGAGTGATGTTTGTAACTCTGCATATGCTCATAAATAAATACATCAGGTAACCATATCAAAGGTCAAGGCAAAGGGCATTGTGATCATGGTGAGTAACAAGAGGTGATTGTGTTCACATACAAGCTCATTCAGGAGGTGAAAAATTAAAATGCTTAAATAAAGAGTCAAATTGTCGATGAATTTGCTACAGCTCAGATAGGATTTGATCTTGTCGATGTTCAAGCTATTCTTCTCTTTGTTCAAATCGGTCCATCTGAATCCCAATATCTTCGACAAATGATGCAGGAGCTTGCTCAAATGAATGTGTTTCCTCAAAGGGATAGATTGGGGGAGATTGAGTACCCCTAAAGACTAGTGTTTCGGGTTCTGGTTCAGGTTGACGGGGATTGGTTCTTCTAGGCATTCTAACCCAGTTACCGTTTCTATAAACACATCTCAATCGGTGAAGTAGATTTTTATTCATTATGCTAAACCTATCTACTTTTATTACTTCTTCGTCGGGTGGTATTGGAATATCGTAGGCTTTCAATATTTTAGTGATTATACCACCATATGGAAGCATCATGTCTTTCTTCGATAGTTCTAACATGTATTGTTGGATAAGATAACCAAGATAGATGTCATGTCCTTTCATGATCCAATACATAGTTCCTAATTCTATTTGGCTTACTTCATCATGATGGTATTGTTTAGGGAGAATGATACTAGTTAGGATATGATGAAGTACCTTAGTGTTTAGTGGTAGTAGATGTTCACAACTTTTAGGAACAATCGCTAAGTTGGGATTAGCGAAAATTGTTCCTAAGGCTTCAACATATGTTGTCCCAACAGTTTCATCATCCCATGATCCTCTAAAATAAAGTCCTCTATTTTTTACGGGAATGCCTATCATGTCGCAAATGAATTTATCTGTAATGGAGATGTGTTGTCCTAAGAGATAGGTAGACATTCTTTCTTCTTCATCTACTTGTATATTGTTGTAAAATAATCTAACAAGTCTTGGATAGATGGGTTCACTAATTTGTAAAATAGGGAGTAGATCTAGGTTTGCAAACCATTGGATTGTCTCTAAGTCTCTTAGTTCATCTAAATATACATGTTTTCCCTTATTGACACTTCTAAATTCGAAAGAGGAAAACTTTTCAGCATGATATTTTGAATCGAAAAGGGTAAGATCAAAGTCTTCCACTAATCTCCTCTTCCATTTGTCCGTTGAGGATCTTCTAGACCCCATAACTACTGCTATTTAAGAGGAAGGTAATGAGCAAGAGTAAATGAATCAAAAACAGAATTTAAGGGCTTCTTAGAGAATACCTTAGTGAGATCTTCAAGAGAAGTAGAGATTGTTGATCTTTTGCTTCAAAATGAGGAGTATTTGGGATGCTATGAGGGGAGAAATGGAGGTGGAGAAGCTTTGGAAGAGTAAAGAGGGGAAGGGAGTGAGTTGCGGTCGGTTCCACCGCCGGCCCTAGTTCGGTTTAAAAGGGGGCAGGATTGCGGGTGGTTGCACCGCTGGCTGGGGCGGTGCAACCGCTTGCAATACGTGATAGGCGGAGGTGCTACCTCCAGCTGGGGCAGTGCAACCACTGCAGGCGGTGAGCATGGTTCTGACTGCTGTGTGGTCTGATTTGAATGTTTTTGACTTTGAGAGGTATTTTATTTGTGGAGCAATCAACTTTACTTACGTAATTACGTAAGAATTTTCATTTTAAGATAAGAAATTTTGCACGATCAAGATAGATCTTTTGACGTGCATACTCTAAATGTTGTACACATTTTTGTGACAGATTATTCAAGTTGGTAAGCCTTGCAAGTTCATGACAAACTTAGTAAGTTCATGATATAGTTGGATTCGAAAGTAACGAATGGATGAAATTGATGGGTTTGAAAATCCAAAGGATATGTGAAGGGAGAATCATGGGTTTCCAATTCTGAGGGATCAAATAGGATTGTATCTATATCGCATTTGTAATTTTAATTTTCTAATCCTCTTTTTGTTATTTAGGCTAGAGAGCATCGCATGTTCTTTTTGGATCTCGGGTCATGAATATCGAGAATCCAAAGAGCAGGATATTATTTCTTACTCCCAGCTTATGATGTTTTACATCTTTATAAGAAAGGATGATTTTTAGGTACCCATTTGCTTTTGGGTGCCTCAAAAATAAATCTACATTGTTTATTATGTTGCATAGAATTTATCATGGTTCATTTAGGAACCCAAATTAATTTGTTCGTACTAATTCTCTTGAATGCACAATAATGTGTTTTGTGTCCATGTTTGCAACAAAAGTTGCATTTGCTTTGGAGTCGAACATGTAAGACGGGGCCTTTTATGAAGGTGGTTGGATTTTGGTAAGGACTTCTCACATATCCGATTCCACTTCTTTTGGGAACGTGACCCGTGTTTGCAAGGATCATGTTCAAAGACTTGCTATCAACCTCGAATTTCTTCAAGGTGTCCTTAAGTAGCAAGTTTTCCTTTTGGAGAGTTTCTAGATCATGGCATTTTATGCATGAGCCTAAACTATCATGATATTCAATTTTTAACTTACGAAATTACAAGTAAGACTATCATGCTCCTTTTTTAGTAATTTATATTTTCTACTAATAATCTTGCATTCATCAAATAAGTCATGGAAGGCATTTAATAGTTCGTCAAATGATAAATCTGCATCTATTAAATTCGTTACCTCCTCTCCGATGGCCATTAAGGCGTAATGAGCAACTTGCTCGGTGCTGGACTCCTCCTCTTCAGATGCGCTCGAGTCATCCCACGTTGCTTTGAGCGCCTTCTTCTTTGATGTTCTCTTTTTGGCTTGGGAGCAATCACTTTTGTAGTGTCCCGACTTTTTACACTCGTAGCAAATAACTTGGTCCTTCTTGGGTTCAAATTTATTTTTTTTGTCATTCTTAAACTTGTTTCTTTTAATGAATTTTTTAAATTTTCTTGTTAGAAGTGCCAAGTCATCATCACAGTCCTCATCACTTGAGTTTTCTCTCAAGTGGTCTTCTAAAGTTCTGAGTGCCATGTCCTTCCTGTTCTTTGGAAGGATGTCTTCTTGCTCTTCATGAGCTTTGCAAGTCATCTCGTAGGTCATTAATGACCTGATAAGTTCTTCAAGAGGGAAGTTGTTTAGATTTTTTGCCTCTTGAATAGCAGTGACTTTAGGATCCCAACTCTTAGGAAGGGATCTTAGAATCTTATTTATGAGCTCAAAATCCGAAAAACTTTTTTTGAGTCCTTTTAGACTGTTGACAACATCCGTGAAATGGGTAAACATGTCGCCAATAGTCTCACTCGGTTTCATCTAGAAAAGTTCGAAAGAATGTATCAAAAGATTGGTTTTTGACTCTTTCACTCTACTTGTGTCTTCGTGAGTCACTTCGAGTATGTACCAAATATCAAATGCGGTTTCACAAACCGAAACACGGTTGTACTCATTTTTATCAAGCTCACAAAATAAGGCATTCATAGCCTTTGCATTAAGAGCGAAAGCCTTCTTCTCCAATTCATTCCAATCGATCATTGGAAGAAAAGACTTCAAAAATTCATTTTCAACAAGATTCCAAAGTTCAAAATCCATAGAAATAAGAAAGATCCTCATTCGGGTCTTCCAATAGGTGTAGTCCGTCCCATTGAACATGGGTGGACGTGTAATAGAATGGCCCTCTTGGTTTCCGACGTATACCATCCCTCTTGGGTTTTAATCCGTTTGAGAGTTAACCCCACTCTGATACCAATTGTTAAGATCAAGAGCACTAAGAGGGGGCGGGGGGGTGAATTAGTGCAGCGGAAAACCTTCGACAATTGAAAACTGCGTTAGTATGATAAAAGCGATTTCGGTAAGAAAGCCGATTCGTAAATCACTTTAACTTTTGATTAAGCGAGATGTAGTTAAAGCAAAGATATAAAGGCAGTTTCCAAGTATGATAGAAATCAGAACGTAAACGCAAACTGAAATATGATGTTCGTATGATAAAAAATGATTTACGTCTAAACGCCGATTCGGAAAATGCAGAGCTTGAAACACGATCGTATATGCGTAGAAGGCAGTAAGCTTTTGAGGAGGTTTGCAGTAAAGATAAGATGCTCAAAGTAAATGCAAACCAAGATTTAGAGTGGTTCGGTCAATCTTGACCTACATCCACTTTTGGCTTCCTCCACCGACGAGGTCACCGACGTCCACTAGAGGCCTTCCTTCCATAGGCGAAGGCCAACCACCCTTTTACAGTTTCACTCCTTTTGATGGGCTTAGGAGACAACCCTTATAGAATTTTCTTTCCTCTCTTAACAGATTAGAACTTGGAAGAAAAGAGGAAGAAGAACTTTCAACTCATACGACACTTTTGAGCTCTAAAAATCCCAAAGTAAAATCAAAATTTCGGTGGTTTTTGGGTGCCCTTTCAATGCTGAAAGGGTGGGGTATTTATAGGCCCCAACCCAGTTTGAATTCCGAGCTCAAAACTGTCAATTCCCGGAATTTCGGAATCTGGCGGTTGCACTACCTGATTGAGGCGGTTGCATTGCCTGGCAGAGCTCGAAGATTGAGCCTCTGGGCGGTGCCACCTCCTGTCAAGGGCGGTTGCACCTCTTACCAGAGCTTGAAGACCGAGCTCAGGCGGTGCCACCGCTTGACTGAGGCAATTCAACCGCCTACCAGAGCTCAGAGACCGAGCTCAGGCGGTGCCACCTCCTGTCAGGGGCGGTTGCACCTCCTGCCAGAGCTCGAAGACTGAGCTCAGGCAATGCCACCGCCTAACTGAGGCGGTTCAACCGTTGGCAGAAATCAGGGTCCGAATGGGTTGATCCATTCGGCCCAATTTGGGTTTTTCAGGGGCCCAATTGCCCCAAGATTAAGTTAATGGGATCACCTCCCATTTCTAACTTAAACATTGTGCTAACTACGATGTTTCCTAAGACATTTACTGCAACTTGCTTCGGTGCGTCAATCGCTTCTTCCGGCGAGCTTCCGGCGAACTTCCATCGATCATCCGATGAACCCTCGGTGATGCTTCTGCGGACTTCCGGCAAACTCTTGGACTTGCGACGATCCACTTGGCGAGTTCCGACGAGCATTTTTGGCAAGCTCCTGGACTTCTCGGATTTGTTCCCGCAGAACCTCCGACGACCGTCCGAACTTCCGTCGAACTCTCGAGCTCCCAACGTGATCATTGTCTTGACTCCGGCGCAACTCCTACTGCATATCTTACTTTTATCATAGTTAATCCTATACACTTATCTTAACATATAAATTAGATAACAAATGACAATTGACTTCATCATCAAAATTCAAGATTCAACAAATAATAATCACATCACGGTCCATGATTATCCATCCATATCATACATCACATGTACATATCATTATATTAGACTACTAGATAATAATAATAATTAATTAAAAATTTTAATTAAATAATATTTTTTGAAATTAGGGATATGTAGGGAATTATCAAAATTATAAAGGGTATTTTGGTAATTTAGATAAAAAGACAAACCTCGAAATTTTTAAAATTCTAAGGGGCAAAATTATCCTTTTATCTAAAAACCCAACTGCCCTGCCTTTGATACGTTGCGACCGCCGCCACCCAACCGACGACGGCACACTACAAGGGGCAGGGGTGCTGCCTCTACCTACGAGTGGGCCGCCCCTACGGGCACTACCACCATTGTGGGCGGTTCTGCCCACAAGCATTGTAGTTACCCCTGTAGGCGATTCTGCCCATGGGCATTATTGCCCACACGGGCTTCTCTGCCCACTGATGCAGCGCCCTTAAGCAATGCTACCCCCGCGGACGGGTACCCCCGCGGACGGGTACCCCCGCAGGTAGTTCTGCCTACGGGCACTACTGCCAGTAGGCACCGCCCCTGCAGCTGCCTACCTTCGGCCCGTAGGCTGACGGTTGTCGGCCATCGCAGATGGCCAAGGCTGCAAGTAGCCTTTGGCCATTCTACGAACGCAACAAGGGCAGCAATAATTGCTGCCCTTTCTCGCCTTTTGCATCAATAATTTTGATGACAAAATTCTTCCTAAAACACAACACATGCAATTCAAAACCAATCTTTTACATGAACAACCTAGCTCTGATACCACTATTAGAAAATCTAGGGACAACATAACATGCGCGATGGAAGAACAGAAAACAAGAACCCCAAATTTTCCATAAATGTTTTCGTCGTTGTGTGAAGATTGGTGCGTAAAAACCCATAAAACTTAAATCTAAATGTAAGATAGTGTTTTACCTAAGGAGATTGTATATCTCTAAATCCCTACAGATCTGTAGGATTGGATGAAGGAGTTCAAGTACCCTGCTCTCTAGTAGTGATTCACACAGTAGGGCTGCGATGACGACAATCCTTTAGACTTATTCGTCCTCAATTTTTATGTACCTATAGTCCATCATCCATCTAATATCCTAGAGACCGTATACCAGATATGGTGTTGTCAGCCCTATAAAGTTTCTCCTTGAGTCTCGCTCTAATCGGATTTCTCCCAAGGAACTCTTTCTCTCTTAATCAGAATGACCTTAGCCAAGGATTTATCTTAGTAAGAACACATAAGATATTCCTCTCATAATACCGAGAGCGGATGATCCTCTATCGACACTTAATAGCCCTCGTAAGGTTGGTTGCCACTCCCAATGATCGGCTATACTATATTTGAAACTTCCAAACCTATAAGTTTGGTATTAAAGAGTGGAGTACTTATATAGGACATCCTTGGTGTCTCAAGTCTAAGGACCAGGTACACTACTAGGACGGCGGAATCACTGTCTGACAATGAGGTATTATCAACCATCCAACATTCCGTAAGCGGATCAATCGATGAACTCATTCTCCAATGAGCTCTTGCATTGTATCCCTAGTGTCCCCACATGAGCAGCTATGAGACCAGTTGCCTCCATCATATGAATGGGTATATAGTACACCAGTCTATCCGGTTATCTCGATGTCCCTCTCGAGTAACCTATGACTAGGATTATTTTGGGTCTGTGTTTAAAGGTGATTCGGTCTTATTATCGTGATCTTATCATGATCTGATTCTCATTGTATATGTCTATGACATCACAATATATATGTGTAACAAGTAATATAAGTAATATAAAGTGAGAGAATGTAATAATAATAATAATAAGCAAAAAGATTGTGTATCAAGTCGCATGTGCCATCACTCATGTGATTGACTTGCAGGGGCACTTATGACTAGCAGGAAGCTCTCCATGCTAGCTCTCTATACTCACGTCTCACGCTAACTCTCCATAATAGTTCTCCACGTTAACTCTCCAGGATGGACTTGTACTCTCGATGTTGAACCAAGCCAAACTGACTCATCAATCGATGACCTCAATGTAATAACAATTTTGTTATCTCCCAAGTCGATCATTAAATGTGATGCTAAGAATGGCATGAACAATCTAAGCTAATGTGAACGCATGTTGAACTACCAAAATGATACTATAATATTGTGGTGAGCTCATGATCTCACCGCAATATTGTGATGCTCCCACATTTCCAGTGTACTTATAGCAGAAGATTAACGTTGGGTTCCTAATTTGATTTATACTACATAAGTTAGTGAAGAGTTCGAGGTGAAATGACATGAGAGTCTAAAAAATATGAGAAAGAAAAAAATATTATTATTTATAGTAAATGCTCCGTCTCTAAATCAAAGATAATTTGAGGAATATTATAATTACATTATAGGTTAAAGGGGTATGGGTATAAATAGTGAGATCTATTATCCCTTTACTATGAAAAATAGGTAGATATACTCTTAACGGCGTAATTAGTTAACTTTACTTCTAGCTTTGCTTTACCTAAAAACACAGCTTACTCCTTACTCCAATAAATTAATGCTCAACAACTTATTTCCTCTAAACCTAAATAGACCTATGCTTTGTCAAGCATCTGAACAATAGGGCGTCCTTGTTTTCAAAGATATTTTAGTTTACTCGTTCGATTGCTTAAACGTTTTGGGTACTTGGTTTTGAAGGCTTCTATCTTCGATGCTACCTTGACTTCGATAGTGGACGATATTGTTTGTTCCCTTGCTTATTCTTGGTTCGTTGTAGTTGAATAGAAAAAGAATACACACCTATTATGTAAAAACACAACAAAATATTTATTACTGTTTCATCTAAAGAATAGATTGCTTTCTTAACAAGAAGAGCAATAAGGTCATGTTCCATGACTTGCTTCTTTACTTGTTCTTACTCCATTGCTTATTTATGTACTTGCACCTGCATCGTTATTTGTTCCGTTGCTTGGTTAAATAAAAGGTTTTTCTTGTTTCCTTGCTAGATTAAGTATAAGAGTATATTATTAGTGTTGTTAATAAATTATATTAGGTTTGCGCTATTTTCCATAGGAAGGTAAAAACTATTGTTAAAATATTTTTGAGAAATATGATGTAATTAATTTTTTTTTTCATATCGTCTCACACTGATGTCAAGTTGGGAAACAACGATTTTGCTTTTAGCAGCTTTGCAAACAAATTATCAGTTGCGCCACTTTGCATCACTCAATGCGCGTTGATGTGCATTGAATGTTTATTTTTAGTAAAAACTTTGGTAAAATGTTGTCAATTCTTTGAGATTAATGACTTTGAATTGATCATATTAGTTGCAGTGTATTATTATTATTATTAATTAACACGAAAAGAGATCAGTTTTGTCCGAATGCCACAAATCCTGATTAAATTGTAGGATTCCAATTAAAAGTGCAATCGGAGGGGATCCTCACCGTCGTACTGGGAGTGGGAGACGTGCCACCGGTTCGATGGCGAGGATTACTACGCGAAAGGCGTGGATGTGTCACCCACCCACCGACCCCGCCAAATCCCGATGCCTGAGTTGTCCTACGCAGTCCAAACGCGGGGGAGGACCACGAATCTTTAGTCGGCTCCGTAAAGAACCATGACAACACAGACTCGAGCCGCCGTGGGTTTAACCTAATCAACCTCGTGTCCTTCCACAGCGGGGATTCCAGGAACAGAAGGAGAAAAGTGGAGACCAACGTCACGCGTGTGGCAGTCGGCAAGAGCGTTGCAGGGCCACGTGCGACGTAACGGCCTCCTCCGTATTGGTATCGGACGAGAGGGAGGGTGCAATGGAGACCGTGGGATTGGTTGAGTGACATACAGCTGTCAACTCGCAACTGTCACACTAATTACCCATGCTCAACATGGTGCGGTTACTGAAACCGGGGTTAGATTGGCAGCGATGGAGCCTGTTGTCGGTTGCAATTAAACATGTGGGGCCCATCGAGTCGGAGATGTACTCCGCTTGGGTTTTGGCGGTTGGAGCCGCCCAAGTGGCATGGAAACGGATGGGGTTTGACAGGCTGGGCTGACGCGACAGCAGCAACGATTCCGAGACTGGTTTTGTCGTCTTCTGCCACCTCACCGACTCTCCACTGTCACGCACAGAACCCTGATACCTTGAACAAAAATTAATTATCTAAACGCACACAATAAAATAGACTGTCAATGTACCTATCTCAGTCAAAAATCCAAATCCTAGATTAACAATACTTCGAAATATTTACGCCGTTAAGGTACTGCTATAATTGTCGCAGCGTGGGTTTTCTTAATTGCACATACGAATGCGACCATGAACATCGTACCCAAGGTGTGCACACAGGACGAGTACGGAAGGAGGCGATACTCGGATTGGACGGTAGGGATCAAATCTGAGTCGGCCCGGGTGGGGCCATTCAAGTCGGTGCAGACACCGCGACAAGCTTCGCGCTTGGGAACCCGACGGTGAACCGTGTGGGATGGTCATTCATGATAATAAAATTAATAAATCCAATTTAAGGACAAAAACAGAGAAGGACGCGTGTCCCTGTGCCAGCTGTATGCGCGCAACTGCTTGCCCGCGTGGAAGAGGCCGGTGCGCCCAATGGCCGACGACCGCTGTCTTCACCCGGCTGCTGCCGGTCAAACCACTTCCCTTCCTACACTTTTCCTTCCTATATACAGCCGACCACCTGCAGTCTCCCCTCTGCGCTCCACCGTCTCTATCCCGTCGAACGCGAGAACAGTAGATAAAATCGGTACGTTTTCTCGAACTATCGATTGGGTTTGAATCGATACTGCTTGGGAACCGAGCGCTATGGCGTCGGCAGGGAGCAGAAGCAAGGATTTGGGTCGGATCAAGGGACCCTGGAGCCCGGAGGAGGACGAGGCGCTTCGGAAGCTGGTGCAGCGCAACGGGCCAAGGAACTGGTCGCTTATAAGCAAGTCGATCCCGGGGAGGTCGGGGAAGTCGTGCCGGCTCAGGTGGTGCAACCAGCTGTCGCCGCAGGTGGAGCACCGCCCCTTCACGCCGGAGGAGGATGAGACCATCATCCGCGCCCACCGTCACTTCGGCAACAGGTGGGCCACCATCGCTCGCCTCCTCTCGGGCCGGACCGACAACGCCGTCAAGAACCACTGGAACTCCACCCTCAAACGCAGGTATTCGGCCTCCGCTACTGCCGTCGACGGCGGTTTCGTCGTGGCAGCCGATCGGGAGGTCGTGTCGGCGCGGCCTCTTTTAAGAACAAGCAGCGACGGACTGGTCCTCTCTTCGGGCGGTGCGGTACTCTGCTTGAACTCCGAAAGCCCATCGGGATCAGATGTCAGCGATTCTAGCCACCACAGTCTTCCCATGATCTCTCCGGTCTCCACCGCTTCTCACGTCTATAGACCGGTGCCGAGAACAGGAGGTGTGGTACTCCCTTCATCATCTGCTCCCAACCATCATCTGACGGAGCCCTCTATCGCAGCCACAGCCACATCCCCTTCCCCAATTACCATAAAACATCCGTTGACTTCTCTAAGCCTCTCTCTCCCGGGATCCGATCCGAAGGATACTTCCGATGGCCACCACAGCGCCGATAATGACTACAGCAACCACAAGCAGCTCGAGCTTCTGCCGTCCGTGCCGACGCCCCTGCAGGCGCGGTTGCCGTCTCCGACGACGAGATACGCGGACGCCACTGGTGCCGCTACATCGTCTGATGAGGACGAACGACGGTGGCATGCGCCGTTTCCCTTCGATGCGGAGTTCCTGACGGTGATGCAGGAGATGATCCGCGAGGAGGTGCGGAGCTACATGTCGAGCTTGGAGAAGAGCGGTATGACGTGCGCGCAGTTTCCGCTGGCGTCGGATAACGTCCGTAATACCGTCATCAGACGGATCGGCGTCAATGTCACGAGGATGGAGTAGATTATGAGCTTTTAAATCGAAGGAAAAGACGACAATGTTCAAAGTCCATCGGGGAAAGAAGTAGAAGATGGAAAAGAACTATATGATGTTTCTCTGCAATGAAATGAGTGGGCGAAATGCAAGAGATCCAGTTAGTGCAAATGAAAGAAGGTGAAAATATTCCTTTCAATTTTTATGCACATAGTTTGGCTTACTCCGGAATATTTTCGCACTCATATAGAGTTTCTGATATGCCGTAAATAGAGTTCGACCACTATAAATTGATATCTGGATCATTATATCGGATTTATCTCGTATTACTTACGAGATGTTTAATGAGTGTAATGTTATTAACATGATTTTTTTATTAATGATTCAGATTTAATGAGTTAATTAGTAGAAAAGGAATACTCATGACCTGATTACCCAACATGTAGTCAGGGAGTCGGTATTAATTGAGAATTAATATATTTGTTAAATTTAAATTTTGGTTATTCGAGAGTCAGATTTGGAGTTAATAAAGGTCTTTTCTGATTGTCTTAGTTCGATCTCGATCTATGATAAATTCTTACTTTGAGAATGTCTAACCCTATAAAATTGGGTCTTAGATATTCTCGAAAAAATGTTCCTATGATATTTTAGTTTGAGATTCAAAAACTTCAAAAACAACCCTAGAGATGAGTTAAAAAGTTTATTGAATGCATCTAGGGGACTATTCCTATTATCGATATTGATGATGTGGAGCAGTTATGACTTTCTCTTGGCCTTCATTATGATTGAATCGTGTCGAGTATGATAATGTGATAATGGTTCGATCAATTCAATCATGCGATAACTCAGTGAAAGCTCAAATAGAAGCGTTGGAAACCAGAATTGAGAATCGACTGCAAGAAACACTTAATGATTTTAAAAAGAGCCTATTGGAGAACCTCAGCAAATTTCAACAAGATGGGAGCTCAAGTTCTACGTTGAACAGATTGGGAGGTACAGGAAAAGGGCCCTAGGATAGTGACACACACTACCCATGCATTAGGGTAGAATTTTCACGATGGGAAGATGGGGATCAGACTAGTTGGATCTCTAAGGCGAAATTTTTTTTTTGTTTTCACAGAACCCCAGAAGAATCTAAGGTAGAAGTGGCCTCAATCCAGCTTGATGGAGATGCAATCCAGTGATACGATTGGTATGAAACTTTCTACGGAGTTCCTTCGTGGGAGCAGTTCAAAAGAGAGCTTCTTGCTCACTTTGGCCCATCCGAATATGAGAATGTTAATTGCCAACTCACCAAAATTCGACAGACTTCTACAGTGCTAGAATATCAGAGTAGGTTTGAAAGATTATCAAATCAAGCTAGAGATTAGTCGGACCGATAACTCCTAGATACATTTATTGAATGGCTTATTCCAGAGATTTGGTGTGAAGTTAAGGCTCGTCAACCTCGCACTATGATAGCTGCGATCTCATTTGCATATCTACATGAGAAAAAAATTAGCAAGGAGAGATCAGCAAAGGGTTTGTACTATGATGAAAAGTGGAGTATGTAGCACCGATGTAAACAAGGGCAATTTCTAATGATTGAACCAATTGGAGAGGAACCGAAAGCTAAGAATATGGACTCCGATCATAAAGGTATAAATTCTAATGAAGATATTGGACCTACCATATATACAATGCATGCATTAGCCGACTACTCTAACCCGCAAACTATGGAAGTTGGCGAAACTCTAGAACATCAACCTATTATCGTTTTGATTGATACTGGTAGCACTAACAATTTTATGGATAGTGAGACTGTTGATCGATTGGCCCATCACATTGAAGACTATGACAAATTTGAAGTAAAGATCGTTGATGGACGGATTTTCACTTGTGATAACAAAGGTTTAAAGATAAAATTGATTATACAAGGCCAGAAGTTTCTTGCAACGATTACTACACTGAAAGACCGACCTGTTTCTTACACTATCAAAAAGTGGAGACTATACTTACTTGATCAACGGGTTGTGATGCGTTGAAGATAGTCTATTGCTAAAGTGCTGAAAGAGAAGCTCCCCAAGATTGATGTTGCTCAGCCTTGAGGACAAAGCTGATTTGAAGAGGGAGGGGAGCGGGGCTGCGGTAGGATGAGACGCTGGCAGCGTCGTCTCCTAGCAACGGTGGTGACTCGAGTGGGAGGCAATGGCTACGGTGGACTCTGGCCGGAAGCGGGGTAGGGTCGGTCGCTGGCCGGAGAGCAGTGACGACCGGTGGTGGGCTGGCCGCAAGCAAGGGAAGCAGGGGTGCGTGGCTGCGGCTTCTTCTTCTTCTCTCTCTTCTTTCTCTTCTTTCTTTCTTTCTTCCCATCCTTTTTTTTTTTTTGAGATGATGAACTGCAACAAGAACGCCGAGGATAGTTGCTCTGATATCAATTGATAAGACCCTAAAGTCTTATCGTCGCTCTGATACCAATTGATAAGACCCCAAAGTCTTATCGTCGCTCTGATACCACTTGATAAGACCCTAAAGTCTTATTGTCGCTCTGATACCAATTGATAAGACCCTGAGGTCTTATCATGGAAGAAATGGGAGAACAGGGAATGATAATGTTCGCTTCGAGGGGATCGGTCTCCTTGATCGCTTCGAGGGAATCGGCCCTCCTTGATCACTTCGAGGGGATCAACCCTCCTTGATCACTTCGAGGGGATCGGCCTCTTAGGGTTTGTCCACAGAATGAAATAACATTTTATTGATTGATTGATTGATTTATTTAAAGAAAGGGTTATATCACTATTTATAGAGTTCCACCTAGAGTTCACCTGGACTTAGACTCTTAATAATAAATAAATATTAAATAAACCTCTATCCGACTCTAACTGAACTAAACAAACTCAATAAACAACTGGACTAAACATACTCAATAAACATTATTCAAAAGCTCAGAAAAAGGGTCCTAACTTTAGCTCTGATATCAAAAGCTCAATAAACATTATTCAAAAGCTCATAAATGGAGGGAATGATAATGATCGATTTGAGGTGATTAGCCTCCTTGATGGCTTCGAGGGGATCGGCCCTCCTTGATCGCTTTGAGGGGATCGACCCTCCTTGATCACTTCGAGGGGATCGGCCTCCTAGGGTTTGTCCACAGAGTGGAATAACATTTTATTGATTGATTGCTTAAAGAAAGGGTTACACCACTATTTATAGAGTTCCACCCAGAGTCCATTAGGACTTGAACTCTAATAATAAATAAATATTAAATAAACCTCTACTTGACTCTAACTGAACCAAACCGACTCAATAAACAATTGAACTAAATAGACTCAATAAACATTATTCAAAAGCTTAGAAAAATGGTCCTAACAATTCCTCTCTCTTCAAATCAGCCTTGTCTTTAAGGCTGAGCAGCATCAATCTCGGGGAGCTTCTCTTTCAGTACTTTAGTCATAGGCTATCTGCAACACATCACAACCCGTTGATCAAGTAAGTATGGTCTCCACTTTTTGACAGTGTAAGCAATAGGTCGATCTTTCAACGTAGTAATCATTGCAAGAAACTCCTGGCCTTTGCTATCACAAGTTAAAATCCGTCCATCAATTATCTTTACTTCGAATATATCATAGCCTTTAATGTGGTGGGCTAGTTGGGCTGCAACTTTCCTGCCCATAAAATTATTAGTACTACTTATATCAATCAAAATAGTGACAGGCTGATGCTTCAAAGTTCCTCGAATTTTCATAGTTTGTGAGTTAGTGTAGCCAGCCAATGCATGCACTATATGTGTGATGGCTTCAATATCTTCATTAGTTTTCACACCTTCATAATCGGAGTCCAACTCTTTTGCTTCCTGTTCCTCTCTAATTGGCTCAATCATCAGAAGTTGCCCTTGTTTACATCGGTACTCCATACTCCACTTTTCATCATAGTACAAACCCTTTGCTGAATTTTTCTTGAGTTCTTCTTGGGTTAGTCCTCGGGTGTCAAGGCTTTGGTTGAGAATAGATGGGGTGGGTGGCTTACTGATCATCTGGTTGTTGTCACTTCTGTTTCCATGATTTTCCCTGTTGATTTTTTTCTCATGTAGATGTGTGAATGAGATCGCAGCTATCATGGTGCAGGGTTGATGAGCCTTAACTTCACACCGGATCTGTGGAATAAGCCCTTCAATAAATGTATCCAGAAGTTATCGTTCCGACTAATCTCTAGCTTGATTTGACAATCTTTCAAACCGACTATGATATTCCAACACTATAGAAGTCTGACAAATTTTGGCGAGCTGTCCATCCACCTTCATGTATGAGTAGATTGTGTCACAATCTTGGGGCTCTTTTCCAGTATTTTCAAATATATGCAATGTAGAACTTGAGCTCCCACCTTGTTGAAATTTACTAAGGCTCTATAGTAAGTCCTTTTTGAAATCATTAAGTATTTTTTACAATAGGTTCTCAATTCTAATTTTCAATGCTTCTATTTGTGCTTTCACTAAGTTATCGATGGCCATTTCGTAAGACTACAAATATGTAATCTCAACTCCTGTTTCTGGTGTCAAGACTAGGGCATAAATCACTGCCCTACTCGGTGCTGTTGTTGTGATGCAATTGGTGGTAGCACTATTGGAATGAAGGGTTGCTGCGAGGATGCGGGGATGTAGCTGCGTTCACTACGTGGGAGGCAATGATGCTTGCTGTGGTCACTGCGTGGAGGGATCGCTACTACTGAGGGCTGGGAGGCAGTGATGGTGGTACGGCTGGGGGTAGCATTGCCAAGAGCCTATCGCTACGGTGGTTGTGACGGTGTGGATGGAAGGTAGCGTTGCTTTGTCTCTACCGCACTACGAAAGGAGGCATTAGTGACGCCGAGGGATAGCGTGCAGTTGAGGACGCGATGGTGCCATTGAAGCGGCCGAGGTTGAGAAGAGGAATCGGTGCGTGCGTTGCCGACATTGAAGCGGCTGCACAAGAGCTTACTGTGTGTGCTGTTGGAGGGCGGCTGCGGTGGCGTTGCCGAGGTTGAGGCTGCAGTGGAAAATAGGAATCGACGGTGGTAGGCTGGGCGGTGAGTGAGGTCGTCACTGGCTAGGCAGTAGCGACAACGGTGGTGGCAATCGGCGTTCACAGCAGCAAGAGGATTGCCCTGTTTCAGTCACCAAGGGGGCAGAGCAAGGGGGAGTGGCGGCAGTTGTTCTTGCCCGAGCCAAGGGGATCAACAGTTGGGAGGCGAGCGGCGGTCGCCGCACGGTGGCTGGCAGTGGTGGTGGGTCGGTTGGAAGGCAACGATGCTCGAGGCGTGGCTGCGATTGACGAGGGGCTACGACAACAGAGGAAGCTCTGTTTCTGCAACTGCTGCAAGGAGGGGCTGCGGCAACCGGCGGCTGCGGTTGCGGTGCCAGCGGTCCTTCTCGCTCGAGTGAGATGGGGACATGAGGAGGAGAGGTTGCTGGCCGGGTGATCGAGTGGTGGCGAGGCGACTGGGAAAAGTGGTGGTGACGCGGCTGGGAACAAGGGCAATCCGTGAGTTGCCCTGTTTCGGTCGCCGCGAGGAGGGCGACAATCGATGGCTGCGGCTGCGACCCAAGGGCGGCGGTGGAGAGGCAGCGGTGGTGGCGAGGCTGGGAGTAGCGTCACCAACGATCACCGAGGAGGAGAGGTTGAGCGGCTGCGCTGCGACACAAGGGGAGGCGGGCGGCGATGGAGAAAGAGGCAGTGGTGGTGGCTCGTGTGGGAGGTGACAGGCAGCGTCGGCCTCTAGCTAGGAAGCGGGGTGATGGTGGTCTCTAGCCGGATAGCAGCAGCGACAGGTGGGCTGGCCGAAAGCAGGGGAAGGCTGCGGCTTGGGAAGAAGGGGAGTGGTTGCGGCTTCTTCTTCCTCTCTTGTTTCTTCTTTCTTTTTTTTTTTTTTGAATGAGATGGGGCAGCGAGGAGGTCGAGCGGTGGTCAACCGGTGGTCGAAGGTCACTGGCTGGGGAGAAACAGCGACGGTGGTTGAGCATCCGGGGAAACAGGGACGGCGATGGAGAAAGAGTTGCCTTATAGTGGTGGTGGGGAAGAAGGGAAGCAAGGCTGCAGTGGGCTACGCCAAGGATCGTTGCTCTGATACCAAATGATAAGACCCTAAAGTCTTATCGTCGCTCTGATACCAAATGGTAAGATCCTAAAGTCTTATCGTAAAAGAAATGGAAGAAATGATAGAAAAGGGGATGAAATGGAGGGAACGATAATGATCGATTCGAGGGGATCAGCCTCCTTGATCGCTTCAAGGGAATCGGCCATCCTTGATTACTTCGAGGGGATCGGCCCTCCTTGATCACTTCGAGGGGATCGGCCTCTTAGGGTTTGTCTATAGAGTAGAATAACATTTCATTGATTGATTGATTGATTGCTTAAAGAAAGGGTTACATCACTATTTATAGAGTTCCACCCAGAGTCCATCAGGACTTGAACTCTAATAATAAATAAATATTAAATAAACCTCTACTTAACTCTAACTGAACCAAACTGACTCAATAAATAATTGAACTAAACAAACTTGATAAACATTATTCAAAAGCTTAGAAAAAGGGTCCTAACAGTTAAGTGTGCAGGATTAACTATGATAGCTTGAAGACATAAAGCAAGTTTACCGGAGTCAAGTTCGATGGGTGTTCGAGAGTCTGTCGAACGTCCGAAGAATCATCGGAAGTATTGCTGGAATCAACCGAGACAAAATCGGGGACTTGCCGAATGATAAGACCCTAAAGTCTTATCATCGCTCTAATATTCTAACACTGTAGAAGTCTAAAGAAGTTTGGCGAGCTGGCAATCAACATTCTCATATTCGGATAGGCCAAAGCGAACAAGAAGCCCTCTTTTGAACTGCTCCCACGAAGGAACTCCGTAGAAAGTTTTATACCAATCGTACAACTGGATTGCATCTCCATCAAGCTGGATTGAGGCCACTTCTACCTTAGATTCTTCTGGGGTTCTGTGAAAATGAAAAAAATTTTCCACTTTAGAGATCCAACTAGTCGGATCCCCATCTTCCCATCATGGAAATTCTACCCTAATGCATGGGTAGTGTGTGTCACCATCCTGGGGCCCTTTTCCTGTACCTCCCAATCTGTTCAACGTAGAACTTGAGCTCTCATCTTTTGAAATTTGCTGAGGCTCTCCAATAGGCTCTTTTTAAAATCATTGAGTGTTTATTGCATCTGATTCTCAATTCTGGTTTCCAACGCTTCTATTTGTGCTTTCATTGAGTTATTGACAGCCATTGCGTATGATTGCAAGTCGGTAATCTCCAGTTCTTGTTTCTGATGTCTAGTCAAGGGCATCCACACTGCGAAGCTGCCGAGAAGGAAGAGGTGGTGCACTGTGTTTCAGTCACTGTGTGAGATGAGAGCGTCGGGGGCTGGAAGGCGATGACTGCAACTATTGTGACTCACGGGAGCTCAAGTTCTACGTTGAACAGATCTAGAAATACTGGAAAAGGGCCTCAAGATTGTGACACAATCTACTCATATATGAAAGAGGATGGACAGCTTGTCAAAATTTATCAGACTTCTATAGTGTTGGAATATCAGAGTAGGTTTGAAAGATTGTCAAATCAAGCTAGAGATTGGTTGGAACGATAACTTCTGGATACATTTATTGAAGGGCTTATTCCAGAGATCCGGTGTGAAGTTAAGGCTCGTCAACCCTGCACTATGATAGCTGCGATCTCATTCGAACATCTACACGAGAAAAAAATCAATAGGGAAAATCATGGAAATAGAAGTGACAATAACCAGATGATCAGTAAGCCACCTACCCCATCTATTCCCAACCAAAGCCTTGACACCCGAAGACTAACCTAAGAAGAACTTAAGGAGAGATCAGCAAAGGGTTTGTACTATGATATAAGACCCTAAAGTCTTATCATAAAAGAAATGGAA
Source organism: Musa acuminata AAA Group (assembly GCF_036884655.1). Taxonomy (NCBI): domain Eukaryota; kingdom Viridiplantae; phylum Streptophyta; class Magnoliopsida; order Zingiberales; family Musaceae; genus Musa; species Musa acuminata. The sequence continues at coordinate 15,894,391 of NC_088338.1, forward strand.
GAAATGATAGAAAAGGGGATGAAATGGAGGGAATGATAATGATCGATTCGAGGGGATCTGCCTACTTGATCGCTTCGAGGGGATCGGCCCTCCTTGATCGCTTCGAGGGAATGATAATGATCGATTCGAGGGGATTATCATTTGGTATCAAAGCGACGATAAGACTTTAGGGTCTTATCAATTAGTATCAGAGCGACGATAAGACTTTAGGGTCTTATCATGATGTTTGACAACTTGATCTCGGATGAAGTAAAAGTCGATGATAATGTATTTCATGTGTAAGTGAAATAATAGATTGGTGCATAGGTAGGTAGCTCCTGTTAGGAAAGGGGTCGGCACCACTAAGAGGGGGGGGGGGGGGGGTGGGGGATGAATTAGTGTAGTAGTAAAATTACGTCGGTTCAAAAAACCTTCATATGATCAAAATGATTTCGATGAAAACCGTTTCGTAAAGTTTGCTTGAAACCGTATGCGAGCGTAGGCATAGTAAAAGCACAGTAAGGAGAAGAGGCAAATTGCTATATAAGTAAATTTGCTCAAAGTAAATGCAAATTGATTTATAGTGGTTCGATCGTCGTAACCTACATCCACTCCTCTGATTCCTCTTCCGTCGAGGCTACCGGCATCCACTATCGGTCTTCCTTCAATAGGCAAAGACCAACCACCTTTTACACTCCTTTCTCCTTTTCACATGTTTCGGAGACAACCTTTACAAGCACACACACTCCTCCTAAATAAAATTCTAGGCTTAGACTAGAGGAGGGGATTTCTCAAGTGATTGCAACAGTGTTTCTTCACTTTTATAGGCCTCAAGTTGATTCAAACTTGGAGCCTAAAAACATCTCATCTCATGTTTCCTAGGTACGGGTGGTACCATCGCCAGTGTCAATCTGACAATGACATTGCACTGGGCGATACCACCGCCTGACACCCTGCCAGGGGTGATACCACTGCCAAGACTGGCGGTACCACCGCCCAAACTGGCGGTACCACCACTTGACACAATCTTAGAGACTGTGCCATGACGGTGCCACTTCTTGGGACATTGTTTGGACCTTTCATTGGGCCCAACACAGTCCTTACATGAGCCCAACTAGCCTATAATTGGGTTGGCCCAATTATGTGCTAACTACGAAATCTAAGACATTTACTAAGCTAAACAAGTCCCTATGTGTTGGTTTCTTCCGACGAGCTTCCCGCGATCTTCCGACGAACTTCCGATGATCTCTTAGGCAATGTTCCAGTAGATTCTTGGCAAGCTCCTGGACTTCACAACGATCTTCTTGGTGAATTCCGATGAGCTTATTTTGGCAAGCTCCTAGACTTCTCGGCTGGTTCCTACATAACTTCCTATGAATGTTTGGACTTCCGACGAACTCTCGAACTCCCAACGAAATCACGTCCTTGACTCCAAGACTTCAATTTGCTCTATGCCTTGATATCGTAGTTAATCCTGCATATGTAAAAACATACTTCAATCTAGATAATTAATACAAAGCATGAATCATGTTGTCCGACATATCATTGGTCCCTCGACGCTTCGTCTAATTCTTCGGTGCATCGTCCTCTCTTGCGGCCTATTGCCCAATCGTCAAGTTGACTCTACAACTCCGATATCCTTGGTGCAATATCCACTCTTCTTGGCCAGATGCCCGAATCCTTGGCCCGAAGCCTTCTGTCGATACATCGACCATTCCTCCGGCTCGACGTCTAATCTTCTGACATATTTTCCTCCGGTCCAACATGATTCTTCCTACTTTAATTGTCTCATTCTGATCGAAGCATCACGCGTCACACAAAACGTAGATCAAATCATAAATACTCATCAATTGGTTTCATCATCAAAATCTGAGATGTTGAATCTCGTATTTTGATAATGAAACTACTTGATATATGTTTATGATTTAATCTGTGTTTTGAGTAACGCAGGATACTTCGATCAGGATGAGACAATTAAAGCAGAAAAATCATGTTGTGCCGGAGGAACATGTCAGAAGATTGGACGTCGGGCCGGTGGATCGGTCGACGTATCGACAGAAGGCTTCAGGCCGTGGACTCGGGCATCGGGCCAAGAAGAGCGGGTATTGTGCCAAGGATATCGGAGTTGCGGAGTCAACTGGCCGATTGGGCAATAGGCTGCAGGAAAGGACGATGCGCCGAAGAATCGGACGAAGCGTCGAGGGACCAATGACATGCCGGACAACTTGGTTAATTGCTTAGGATTAATTGTCTCGATCGAAGTGTTTGTTTTAAGTGTGTAGGATTAACTACGATGAAAGTAAGACATGCAGCAGGAGTTGCGCCGGAGTCATGACAATGATCACGTTGGGAGTTCGAGAGCTCGACGGAAGTTCGGACAGTCGTCGGAGGTTCTACGGGAACAAATCCAAGAAGCCCAGAAGCTTGCCAAAGGAGCTCATCGGAACTTGCCAAGTGGATCATCGCAGTCCAGGAGTTTGCCGGAAGTCCGCAGGAGCATCACCGAGGGTTCATCGGATGATCGACGGAAGTTCACCGGAAACTCGCCGGAAGAAGCGAGTGACGCACCGAAGCAAGCTGCAGAATATATCTTAGGAAATAATCGTAGTTAGCACTTTGATTAAGTTAGAAATGGGGGGTGATCCCATTAGCTTAATCCTGGGGCAATTGGGCTCCTGAAGAACTCAAATTGGGTCGAATGGTTCAACCCATTCGGACCCAAGTTGCTGTGGGAGGTGCAACCGCCCAGGCAGGGAGGTAGCACCGCCCAGGCTATGTCTCCCAGCGAGACTGGGCGGTGCAACCGCCCCAGCCAAGAGGTGCAACCGCCCAGGACTCAGTCTCCTAGCGAGACTGGGCGGTGCAGCCTCCTCTGTCAGGAGGTAGCACCGCCAGAGCTCAAGTTTCGAGCTCTGCCAGGCGGTGCAACCTCTCCAGTCAGGTGGTGCAACCGCCTGAGCTCGGTCTTCGAGCTCTGGCAGAGAGGTGCAACCGCCCCTGACAAAGGTAGCACCGCCCTGAGGCTCAGTCTTCGAGCTCTACCAGGCGGTGCAACCATCCCAGTCAGGAGGTGCAACAGCCAGATCCCGGAATTCCGGGATTTGATCGTTTTGAGCTCCAAATTTGAACTGGGTTGGGGCCTATAAATACCCCACCCATTCAGCACTAAAAAGATACAGACCTACACCGAATTCTTGATCTTTTCTGTGATTCTAAGAGCTCAAATTTGTGTAAAGTCCAAAAGTTCTCCTCTTTCTGTTCTTCAAGTCTTGAGTTGTAATGAGAGGAGAGAAAGGTTCTGTAAGGGTTGTCTCCTGAGCCCGTCAAAAGGAGTGAAACTGTAAAAGGATAGTTGGCCTTCGCCTATTGAAGGAAGGCCTCTAGTTGACGTCGGTGACCTCGTCGGTGGAGGAAGCCAAAAGTGGAGTAGGTCAAGACTGACCGAACCACTCTAAATCTCTGGTTTGCTTTTATTTTGAGCACTTTATCATTACTGCAAACCTCCTACATAGTTACTGCTCTGCGCTTTTACGAACAAGTTTCTAAGTTCTGATCTTTCCAAATTTGCATTCAGACGTAAATCGGTGTTTTCGTACGATCTTTACATTGCAGTTTACATTTACGTTTTGATTCTATTTATAACTGCAAACTGTCTTCTGCGCTTTTACGAACAAGTTTCTTTGCAGTTTACGTTTACGTTTTGATTCCATTTATAACCGTAAACTGCGCTTAGACGCAATCTGCGCCTAGACGCAAACTGCGCCTAGACGCAAACTGCGCTTAGACGCAATCTGAGCTTAGACGCAAACTGCGCTTAGATGCAAACTGCGCTTAGACGTAATCTGCATTTAGATGCAAACTGCATTTAAACGCAAACTGCATTTAGACGCAAACTGCGTAAACTGCGCTTAGACGCAAACTGTGTTTAGACGTAAACTGCACTTAATCATAAGTAATCTTAGAATCGGCTTTTGCATCAAAATAGTTTTTATCGAACGAACGCAGCTTTCATTTTTAATCGCTGAAAGATTTCCGCTGCACTAATTCACCCCCCCCCCCCCCTCTTAGTGCTCTCGATCCTAACAATTGGTATCAGAGCGGGGTATTTCTCATTTCGGATTTACACCCGAGAGAAATGGCTCTTCAAGAGGGCTTTTCGGTCTTTCGTCCACCGTTCTTTAACGGATTGGACTACACTTATTGGAAAACTCGAATGAGAGTTTTCTTGATTTCTCTAAATCTGGATTTATGGAATATCGTTGAAAACGGTTTCAACTTCCCTCTAAACCGATGAACGAATGGTCGGATTTAGAGAAGAAGTATTTTTCTTTAAACGCAAAGGCTATGAATGCCTTATTTTGCGCTTTGGACAAAAATGAGTTCAATCGGGTTTCTTTGTGCGAAACGACTTTCGATATTTGGCGCACTCTTGAAATCACGCACGAGGGAACTAGTAGAGTCAAAGACTCGAAAGTTAATATTTTACTGCATGATTTCGAGCTTTTTCATATGAAACCAAGCGAAACCGTTGTTGACATGTACACCCGTTTTACGGATGTCGTCAATGGTTTAAAATCACTTGGTAAAAGCTTTTCGGATTTTGAACTCGTTAACAAAGTTTTGTGCTCACTTTCTAAAACTTGGGATTCAAAAGTAACTGCTATTCAAGAATCGAAAAACTTGAACCAATTTCCACTTGAAGAACTAATTGGTTCATTGATCACATATGAAATGACGTGCAATCCACGTGAAGAACTTGAGAACCACCTTCCAAAGAACAGGAAGGATTTGGGACATAGAACATTTGAAGACCACTCGAGCATAAGCTCAAGTGATGGTGAACTTAAACTACAAATGAAACAAAAATTAAAAAGTAAAAAGAACGGAACTACTTGCTTTGAACGCAAGAAGTTGAACAAAAATTGGGATGAATCGAGCTCCTCCGAAGACGAGGAGAAAATCAACAAAGGCGAGGTGGCAAACTACGCCTTTACGCCTTTCGACGCTGAGGTAATCAAAATGCCTTTAATTTACTTTGAAATTACATGATGCTTTTCATAAAGTATTTTTCTTTTTTATTTAATTTTCTTGAAAATTGCATGTTTAATAATTTTATAATGAAAACACAAACAATTAGGAATCATGCTTATCATTCTAGTAATTTTGAAAATAATCATGAAAATTGCATGTTTATAATAAACAAAATGATTTTGATTAAAAATACCGTATGAAATTATGCTATATGTGGTTGAGAAGTAATAATGTGTATTATGTTGATCTCCATTGTTATTTCTCGATTTTGAGTATATGAAATCATGTTTAATTTGAAGTTATGATTAATGAGTATATATTTTTGAAATTATGTATGATGATTCTTGATATTTATGGATTATCGATTTTCATGACAATAACAGTGGCTTTAAAAAAAAAAAAAAATTGATGCATGTTTTCATAAATGAAAAGGCATGCTAACATGAAATCGACCACTTAAAATAAAACACTTAAAAAGGGGGAAAATATATTATCAATGAAATCATGAATCTATTTATGTTATAAATTTTGTGAGCCATAAAAATGATTTTGATGATTTAAATTTGAAATGAGTTTTATCAAAATCATGATCTTGATTTATCAAATTGAATGAATTAAAAATGAATGATGATTTTTCTCTTGAATGATTGTGATTTGTATTCCTTGTATTCATGACATGATTTTTATGCAATTATTTGTATTCATGAAATATTTATCTCATCACCCAATTATTTCTTTTCAATATTCCTCAAGTGATGATATGAATGCATGAGATATTCATGAATTTATTTTGATGTATGCAAATGAGAAGTTTCGATCATGCATGGTAGGATGCAATGTGACAAATTAATACCATGATGATTTGAAATATTTATGATTTGGAATGATGCATATGCTTTTTATTATGATAATGTATGATGTGTATCATGAATGCTTAAAAAAATTAAATAAATAAATATTTATATCATGTTAGATGGTTTTACATATTATGCATGATAAGCTATAGTGATGAGTGAAACAATGATTGAAATAATATGAATGATGATTTGGAATCATGCATATAATAATGAGTTTATATGTTTTGAAAATGTGCATGTTTTAATTTGAAAATATAATGATGCACAAATGAGATTGATACTAACCTTTGTCATGATTTAAAAATTGATGTAAAGGGTTTTTTCCTTCTTTTTGACAATGACAAAAGGGGAGATAGCTAGCTTGCACAATTCAAGAAGAAAGCAAAAATTGCACTTCTCAAAAGAGAAGAAATTGCTATCTTGAACATCACCAAGAAGTGCTATCTTGCAAATCTCAAGACACACAAATGCAATCATGTAAAATTTGTAATTTTGCACATCATTAAAATTTATGATGCTTTGGTGATTATGCATGTTCTAAAATGTTATAAAATTCACTAGCTTGCATGATGTAGAACTTAGCTATATTGAACATCACCAAGGAATGCTGTCTTGCCTATCTCAAGAAGCAAAAAGTTAACTTACACATCTAGCAAAACTTATATTTCAAGAAGCAAAAGTTGCTTTCTTGAACATCTCAAAATTGCTAGCTTGCGGGCCTTAAAATGTAGAAATTTTTTGCTAGCTTGTATATGGTAAACTTGCTATCATACTACCATGATGATGAGCATGCCTTATCTTCATGATTATATTTGAAAAACTATGGCAAAAATATGTCCGAATGATTAAACGTGTTAAAATTATTTTTCGGACTTTTTTGATTGAATGATCAAATCACTTGATTGCCATAATGATTTTACACAATTACTTGCCATGATTATGTGCTTGAATACAAAAAATTTCATGATAATAAGCATGTTTTACCTTCATGATTGTAATTGAATGTCTCTAGTAAAATCCTGTCCGAATGTATGAAAGTGTCAAATTTTATTTTTGGATTTTCTTGATACATTATCCTCTTTCGAACTTAACAAGCATATGTCATATCAAGTTTAATTTACATCATTGATTTTTGACATATGGAATCATCTAGCAAATGCACTTATCATGTGAAAAATATTTTTCGAGAAACATATTTGATGATTCCCTCTTATAAAAGGAAGATATTTTTACATACAAGGATTTGACTCACTTACATATCTTAATCCTTGCAAAAATGAAGTGTGCTTTAATATCGTATCGATTTGAACTTCACATATGGCTTTCCTCCTTCATGTAAAAAGATAACAAATAAAAAGGAAGAAGCAATAAAAGCTATCTCCATGTCATGTTTTCCTCGAGATGTTTGCATTACTGGTATCCTATCACTTACTGTTGGAAAATGACTTGAACCAACTTATGGCATCGCACTTATATTTAAAATTTGCTTATATCGTTCTCCTTGTTGATGACAAAGGGGGAGAAATATATAAATTGATACTATGAGTGCCATATTTGAAGTATATGAATAGATGTTATGAATGCCATATTATGATGAGATATCGAAAGCAGCATTCATATGAATAGGTGCTATGAATGTCATATCATGTTAAGATATCAAGAACTTGAATCGCAATTTTACATGATGATATCTTACCATTTCATGATAGCAAACTTGCATGATGATAACAATAGATATTATGTTTTTCATGCAATGAGTTAAACTTATATCACAAACACTTGATTGTGGTATTTCTCCTTTTTGTTGATGACAAAGGGGGAGAAGTATGTTGATGACATGACATGTTATGCATAAGTTTATGATGACATGTTGCTTGGATTTTTGAATCCAAGAGTTTCTATCAATATGACATATTGATAGGGGGAGTTTGTTTAAACTCTGGGAGTTAAGGTTAACTCCGATTATGATGACATGTTGCTTAGATTTTTGAATCTAAGAGTTTCTATCAATATGGCATATTGATAGGGAGAGTTTGTTTAAACTCCGGGAGTTAAGTTTAACTCCGTCATCAAGTGGTTGTCATAATAAAAAAGGGGGAGATTGTTGAATCTCGTATTTTGATGATGAAACTACTTGATATATGTTTATGATTTAATCTGCGTTTTGAGTAACGCAGGATACTTCGATCAGGATGAGACAATTAAAGTAGGAAAATCATGTTGTGTCGGAGGAACATGTCAGAAGATTGGACGTCGGGCCGGTGGATCGGTCGACGTATCGACAGAAGGCTTCGGGCCGTGGACTCAGGCATCGGGCCAAGAAGAGCGGGTATTGTGCCAAGGATATCGGAGTTGCGGAGTCAACTGGCCGATTGGGCAATAGGCTGCAGGAAAGGACGATGCGCCGAAGAATCGGACGAAGCGTCGAGGGACCAATGACATGCCGGACAACTTGGTTAATTACTTAGGATTAATTGTCTCGATCGAAGTGTTTGTTTTAAGTGTACAGGATTAACTACGATGAAAGTATGACATGCAGCAGGAGTTACGTCGGAGTCATGACAATGATCACGTTGGGAGTTCGAGAGCTCGACGGAAGTTCGGACAGTCGTCGGAGGTTCTGCGGGAACAAATCCGAGAAGTCCAGAAGCTTGCCAAAGGAGCTCGTCGGAACTTGCCAAGTGGATCGTCATAGTCCAGGAGTTTGCCGGAAGTCCGCAGGAGCATCACCGAGGGTTCATCGGATGATCGACGGAAGTTCGCCGGAAACTCGCCGGAAGAAGCGAGTGACGCACCGAAGCAAGCTGCAGAATATGTCTTAGGAAATAATCGTAGTTAGCACTTTGATTAAGTTAGAAATGGGAGGTGATCCCATTAGCTTAATCCTGGGGCAATTGAGCCCCTGAATGACTCAAATTGGGTCGAATGGTTCAACCCATTCGGACCCAGGTTGCTGTGGGAGGTGCAACCGCCCAGGCAGGGAGGTAGCACCGCCCAGGCTATGTCTCCCAGCGAGACTGGGCGGTGCAACCACCCTAGCCAAGAGGTGCAACCGCCCAGGACTCAGTCTCCAAGCGAGACTGGGCGGTGCAACCTCCTCTATCAGGAGGTAGCACCGCTAGAGCTCAAGTTTCGAGCTCTGCCAGGCGGTGCAACCTCTCCAGTCAGGCGGTGCAACCGCCTGAGCTCGGTCTTCGAACTCTGGCAGAGAGGTGCAACCGCCCCTGACAGAGGTAGCACCGCCTAGAGGCTCAGTCTTCGAGCTCTGCCAGGCGGTGCAACCGCCCCAGTCAGGAGGTGCAACCACCTGATCCCGGAATTCCAGGATTTGATCGTTTTGAGCTCCAAATTTGAACTGGGTTGGGGCCTATAAATACCCCACCCATTCAACACTGAAAAGATACAGACCTACACCAAATTCTTGATCTTTTCTCTGATTCTAAGAGCTCAAATTTGTATAAAGTCCAAAAGTTCTCCTCTTTCTGTTCTTCAAGTCTTGAGTTGTAAAGAGAGGAGAGAAAGGTTCTGTAAGGGTTGTCTCCTGAGCCCGTCAAAAGGAGTGAAACTGTAAAAGGGCAGTTGGCCTTCGACTATTGAAGGAAGGCCTCTAGTTGACGTCGGTGACCCCGTCGGTGGAGGAAGCCAAAAGTGGAGTAGGTCAAGACTGACCGAACCACTCTAAATCTCTGGTTTGCTTTTATTTTGAGCACTTTATCATTACTGCAAACCTCCTACATAGCTACTGCTCTCTATGCTTTTACGAACAAGTTTCTAAGTTCTGATCTTTCCGAATATGCATTCAGACGTAAATCGGTGTTTTCGTACGATCTTTACATTGCAGTTTACATTTACGTTTTGATTCTATTTATAACTGCAAACTGTCTTCTGTGCTTTTACGAACAAGTTTCTTTGCAGTTTACGTTTACGTTTTGATTCCATTTATAACCGCAAACTGCGCTTAGACGCAATCTGCGCCTAGACGCAAACTGCGCTTAGACGCAAACTGCGCTTAGACGCAATATGAGCTTAGACGCAAACTGCGCTTAGATGCAAACTGCGCTTAGACACAATCTGCATTTAGACGCAAACTGCATTTAGACGCAAACTGCGTAAACTGTGCTTAGACGCAAACTGTGTTTAGACGTAAACTGCACTTAATTATAAGTAATCTTAGAATCGGCTTTTGCATCAAAATAGTTTTTATCGAACGAACGCAGCTTTCGTTTTTAATCGCTGAAAGATTTCCGCTGCACTAATTCACCCCCCCCCCCCCCCCTCTTAGTGCTCTCGGTCCTAACATGAGATTCCATAATCTCTCCCTCTTTGATGATGACAACCAATTGATGACAGAGTTAACCTTAACTTCCAGAGTTTAAACAAACTCCCCCTATCAATATGTCATATTTATAGAACTCTTGGATTCAAAAATCATAAGCAACATGTTATAATAAACTTATGCATAACATCATACTTCTCCCCCTTTGTCATCAACAAAAAGCAAAAGTGCAACTATCAAATGTTTGAGGTATTCAATGACAAATCGTTGCATAAATGTAATTTCAAGTTTAATCATCATGCAAGTTAGCAAAAATTTTAAATTTTGTAAGTTTATAAATTTTGCTAGATGTATAAGTTTAGCTTTTTTGCTTCTTGAGATAGGCAAGATAACACTTTTTTTTCTTTTTAGATAGCAACTCTTTGCTTCTCTTTAGATTACAAGCTAGCAAGTCTAGCAAGTTTTACATCATACAAGCTAGCAATTTTTACGATATGCAAGTTAACAAATTTGCTTTTCTTTGTGATGTGTAAGATAGCATATTTTTGCATCTTCTTGAAATATACAAGCTAGCAAACTTAGTGATGTTCAAGATATTAAGTTCTTTCTTTTCTTTTGAGAAGTGCACACTAGAAATTCTTTCTCCTTTTACTTCAATATTCAAATCATGACAAGGATAAATAACAAAGATGAAAAATCAAGTCATGAATGTCGAAAAACCATATATCGTTTTTGACAAATTTCTTCTTTGGTAAATTGAAAACATGATAGAAAAAGAAGACTAAAGTTATAATTCCAAGAATTCACAAGAAAAATCATCATTCATCTGACAAAGAGATTATCGATTCATGCATTTGAATAAATATTTTTAAATCATCACTTCAACTCATCATGCATTATTATAAAATCATCAAATATGATACAATCATTTATTTTCAAAACATTCATCATTATTTTCAACTCATTCAATTTGTCAAATCAACACAATATCATGAGTATTGCATGATTTCATATCATCATGTGAAAGGATAACAAGAAAAATTGGTGATAAGATATACGAATCATGAAGACAAATTATGAATATTAAGAGACATATTATGATTCTTTTTAGATAACTCAAATACAAAAAGAAAGAATCATAGTAAGCAATCTTGATTTATAAAAAGAATTCTCAAGTTGTAATTCCGAGAAATCAAGAGAAACCGTGATTCATTTTAACAAATCTCCTCTTAAATAAATAATGAAAAGAATTCTTAGGAGATCATGAAAAATCTTGATTCATATAAAAGATTTAATGAGAAATTATGATTTCGATAAAACTCATTCAAATTTATCAAATCATTTTCATAGTTCAAGAGATTCACAAAAGCATAATATACATGGATTCATTAATCTTTTATAAAAAAAAAATCAATAAGATAGAGAGGGAAAATGTATTCCCTTTTTATGCGTTTAAGTTGTTTGTTTCATGCAAGAATGCTCAAGTTTCATTATACATCATTTTAGCAATAAATCATAGCATTTTAAATCATAATAGTATCTAAATGTCAAATTAAAACATGCATCATTTTTGAAACAAAAAAAGTCACTTTTATTACCGTGAAAATCGATAATCCATAAATCGCAAAGATCATCATGCATAATTTTGAAATATAGATTTATTAAGCGTGATCTCATATTACATTATTTCATCAAGCATAATTTCATAAAACATAAAGCATTTCCCATCAAGATCATTTTGTTTGCTGTAGTCATGCATTTTTCTTTTTAGGTGAATCTAACTTTTCATACTTAGTTTCCATACAAAAGCCATGTATCATCATTTATACTCAGAAGGCAATATGAAAATCATTAAGATATACATTATTGCTTCTTAAACATATACATAAGATTAATCATATTTGGTGAACAAGCATTAGATTAACATTTTATTATATTTTCATAAAACATATAATTTTCATGATCATTTTCAAAAAATTACTAGAAGGATAAGCATGATTCCTATTTTTTTGTATTTTCATTACATTATTAAACATGTAATTTTCAAGAAAAATATTTTTTAAACTAAATTAAAACTAAATTAAAAATAAGTCATGAAAAGTATTATACAATTTCAAAATAAACTAAGGGTATTTTGATTACCTATGTGAGCATAGGCATAGTAAAAGCATAGTAAGGAGGAGATGCTGTTTGCTATATAAGTAAATTTGCTCAAAGTAAATACAAACCGATTTATAGTGGTTCGGTCGTCGTGACTTACATCTACTCCTCTGATTCCTCTTCCGTCGAGTCTACCGGCATCCACTATCGGTCTTCCTTTAATAGGCGAAGACCAACCACCTTTTACACCCCTCTTCTCCTTTTCACAGGTTTAGCAGACAACTTTTACAACACACACACTCCTCCTAAACAGAATTCTAGACTTAGACTAGAGAAGGGGATTTCTCATGTGATTGCAACAGCGTTTCTTCATTTTTAAACTCTCTATGCTTGTGTTAGTTACCCAGGGATGAGAGGAGTATTTATAGGCCTCAAGTTGATTCAAACTTTGAGCCTAAAAATATCTCATCCCGGGTTTCCTGGGTATGGGCGGTACCACCGCCTGTGTTGGGCGGTACCACCGCCAATGTTAGTCTAACACTAACACTACACTGCGCGATACCACCGCCTGACAAGGGTGGTACCACCGCCTGTCACCCTGCCACTAGGTGGTACCACCGCCTAATCTGGCGGTACCACCGCATGACACCCTACTAGGAGCGGTACTATCGCCAGACACAATCTCGGAGATTGTGCCACGACGGTGCCACTTCTTGGGACACTGGTTGGGCCTTTCATTGGGCCCAACATAGTCATTACATGGGCCCAACTAGCCCATAATTGGGTTGGCCCAATTCAATCTCAATTACATGCTAACTATGAAATCTAAGACATTTACAAAGCAAAACAAGTCCCTATGTCTTAGATTCTTCCGGCGAGCTTACGGCGATCTTCCGACGAACTTCCGGCAATCTTCCGGTGAACTTCCAACGATCTCTCGAGCAATATTCTAGCGGACTCTCGGCAAGCTCTTGGACTTCACAATGATCTTCTTGGCGAGTTCTGACGAGCTTCTTTTGGCAAGCTCCTAGACTTCTCGACTTGTTCCTACGGAACTTTTGACGAATGTCTGGAATTCTGACAAACTCTCGAACTCCCAACGAAATCACATCCTTGACTCCAGGATTTCATTTAGCTTTATGCATTGATATCGTAGTTAATCCTGCACATGTAAAAACACACTTAGATCTAGACAATTAATACAAAGTATGAATCATGTTGTCCGGCATGTCATTGATCCCTCGACACTTCGTCTAATTCTTCAGCGCATTATCCTCTCTTGCGACCTATTGCCCAATCGGCAAGTTGACTCCGCAACTCCGATATCCTTAGCACAATATCCACTCTTCTTAGCCGATGCCCGAATCCATGGCCCAAAGCCTTCTATCGACACATCGACCGTTCCTTTGGCTTGATGTCCAATCTTCGGACATGTTTTCCTCTGGCCCAACATGATTCTTCCTGCTTTAATTGTCTCATCCTGATCGAAGCATCTTGCATCACACAAAATGCAGATCAAATCATAAACGCTCATCAATTGGTTTCATCATCAAAATATGAGATTCAACATCTCTGATATTATCATAATATATTATAGGAGTTAGGGTGGAGTTGAAGTAAGTTCCTTTAGTAGATTCATGACCAATTGAGTTCTATAACAGCAGTGGCGATAGCTCAGTATTCAACATCAGTTGTAAACCTTATGATTGTTTTCTACTTCTTTGTACTTCAACTGATTGGATTTGCTTTAAGGAAAATAATATACCGCGAGGTAGATGTCCTATCATCAATGTTCACTACTCAATTAGCATCTATAAAGGCATGGAGATGAAGTCGTGAGTGTTTACGAAAAAGGAGTGCATGATTGAGGGTCCCTTTTATTGGGAAACCTAGATAGAGCATCATATGCATAGTAGAAAAATAAAAAACAAAAATCTCATATTTTTTGCAAAAAAATGTTTTCGTCGTCATGTAAATATTGGTGCATAAAAAATCATAAAACCAAAAACTAATGATTTGATGGAAAGCTTGATAGATTAAAACGTGAAGGAAAGCTTAATCAAGAAGGGAAGGAAGGAGTGCCAAGACTTGCATATTGATAAATTAAAACGTGATGAGAAAGCTTCATCAGTTTCATTAATATGAACCTTATTTATGCAGGTTAGAGGGAAAGATTTTCTCTATCAAGATCAGGTAGTTATGAGAGATTTTCTCAAGCAATTGTGAAAATCTTATATTCTATCAAGCCCCTATAAGATTGAGCTCCTATCAAGAACATCGATCTTGGATTGATACAATCAAAATATTTTGTGGGTTAGCGGCTTTGTGAGAGAACCTGCTAGTTGATCAGTCGTATGTATGTGAGAAACACGTAGTTGATTTTTGACTACTTGATCTCGAACGAAGTGAAAGTCGATGACAAAGTATTTCATGTGTGAGTGAAATACTAGATTGGTGCATAGGTAGGTGGCTCCAATATTATTACAATATATTATAGGAGTTAGGGTGGAGTTGAAGCAAGTTCCTTTAGTAGATTTGTGACTCAATTATGTTCTATAACAGTGGTGGCAATAGCTCGGTATTCAACTTCAGTTGTAAACCTTATAACTGTTTTCTACTACTTTGAACTTTAACTGATTGGATTTCTTCTAAGGAAGGCAATATACCTCGAGGTAGATGTCCTATCATCAATGTTTCTTACTCAATCAGCATCCATAAAGGCATGGAGATGAAGTCATGAGTGTTTACGAGTAAAGAGTCTATGATTGAGGGTCCCATTTATTAGGAAACCTAGATAGAGCATCATATGCATGGCAGAAAAACAAAAATACAAAAATCCTATATTTCTCGCAAAAAAATGTTTTCGTCGTTGTGTGAATATTGGTGTGCAATAAATCGTAAAACCAAACAATAATGGTTGGATGGAAAGCTTGATTGATTAAAACATGAAGGAAAGCTTAATCAAGAAGAGAAGGAAGGAGTGCCATGACTTGCATATTGATAGATTAAAACATGATGAGAAAGCTTCATCAGTTTCATTAATATGAACCTTATTTATGCAGGTTAGAGAGAAAGATTTTCTCTATCAAGATCAGGTAGTTATGAGAGATTTTCTCAGGCAATTGTGAAAATCTTATATTCTATCAAGCCTCTGTAAGATTGAGCTCCTATCAAGAACGTCGATCTTGGACTGATAGAATCAAAATATTTTGCAGGTTAGCGGCTTTGTGGCAGAACCTACTAGTTGATCAGTCGTTTGTATGTGAGAAATACATAGTTGATTTTTGACAACTTGATCTCGGACGAAGTGAAAGTCGATGACAAAGTATTTCATGTGTAAGTGAAATAATAGATTGGTGTATAGGTAGGTGGCTCCAATATTATCACAATATATTATAAGAGTTAGGGTGGAGTTGAGGTAAGTTCCTTTAGTAGATTCGTGACTCAATTATGTTCTATAATAGCGGTGGCGATAGCTTGGTATTTAACTTCAGTTGTAAACCTTATAACTGTTTTCTACTACTTTGAACTTTAACTGATTGGATTTGCTCTAAGGAAGACAATATACCCCGAGGTAGATATCCTATCATAAATGTTCCTTGCTCAATCAGCATCCATAAAGGCATGGAGATGAAGTCATGAGTCTTTACGAATAAAGAGTCTATGATTGAGGATCCCTTTTATTGGGAAACCTAGACAAATCATCATATGCATAGCAGAAGAGCATAAAACAAAAATCCCTTATTTCCGACAAAAAAATGTTTCGTCATCGTGTGAATATTGGTGTGCAATAAATCGTAAAACCAAACAATAATGGTTGAATGGAAAGCTTGATTGATTAAAACGTGAAGGAAAGCTTAATCAAGAAGTGAAGGAGTGCCATGACTTGCATATTTGATAGATTAAAACGTGATGAGAAAGCTTCATCAGTTTCATTATTATGAACCTTATTTATGCAGGTTAGAGGTAAAGATTTTCTCTATAAAGATCAGGTTATTATGAGAGATTTTCTCAAACAATTGTGAAAATCTTATCTTCTATTATGCTCCTGTAAGATTGAGCTCTTATCAAGAATGTCGATCTTGGACTGATACAATGAAAATATTTTGTCGATTAATAGTTTTGTGAGAGAACCTACTATTTGATTAGTCGTATGTATATGAGAAACACGTAGTTGATGTTTGACAACTTGATCTCGGATGAAGGGAAAGTCGATGACAATGTATTTCATGTGTGAGTGAAATAATATATTGGTGCTTAGGTAGGTGGCTCCGATATTATTACAATATATTATAGGAGTTAGGGTGGAGTTGAAGTAAGTTCCTTTAGTAGATTTGTGACCCAATTGAGTTCTATAATAGTGGTGGCGATAGCTCGGTATTCAACTTCAGTTATAAACCTTATGACTGTTTTCTACTTCTTTGAACTTCAACTTATTGGATTTGCTCTAAAAAAGATAATATACCCCGAGGTAGATGTCCAATCATCAATGATCCCTGCTCAATCAGCATCCATAAAGGCATGGAGATGAAGTCATGAGTGTTTACGGAAAAAGAGTCCATGATTGAGGGTCCCTTTTGTTGGGAAACCTAGACAGAGCTTCATATGCATAGCAGAAGAATATAAAACAAAAATATCATATTTCCCGTAAAAAAATGTTTTCATCGTCATGTAAATATTGGTGTAAAAAATTGTAAAACCAAAAACTACGTGTATGTGAAAAATGTGTTATCTAGAGAGATCGTATATTATTGAAAATTTCTAAATCTATATGAAAAGATGAAGGAGGTCATATGTCCTCTCTAGCGATGATCCACATGACAAATGCGACAAAGACTCTCCTCAAATCGCTGCACGATCTTCCTCTTTGCACACACCATGTGATCAAGAAGGGGCTGGCCTTTCTTACTGTCCACACGCCCTAAACTGGGACTGGCGGCTGAGGAGGAGAGGGAGGGAGGAGTATTTTGAATCTCAGATTTTGATGATGAAACCAATTGATAGTATTTATGATTTGATTTACGTTTTGAGTTACGCAGGATTCTTCGATCAGGATGAGATAATTAAAGCATGATGAATTATGTTGGGCCGGAGGAAAACATGTCAGAAGATTGGACATTGGGCCGGAGGATCAATCGACGTATCGACAGAAGGTTTTAGGCCGTGGATTCGAGCATCGGGCCAAGAAGAGTGAATATTGCGCCAAGGATATCGGAGTTGGGGAGGTCAACTAGCCGATTGAGCAATAAGCCGCAAGAGACAACAATGTATTAAAGAATCGGATGAAGCGTCGATGGACCAATGACATGCCAGACGACATGATTCATGCTTAGTAATAATTGTCTAGATCGAAGTGTGTTTTTATATGTGCAGGATTAACTACGATAGCAAGGCATAAAGCAAAATGAAGTCCCAGAGTCAAGAACGTGATTTCGTTGGGAGTTCAAGAGTTCATCAGAAGTCAAGACGTTCATCGGAAGTTCTATAAGAACCAGCCGAGAAGTCTCGGAGCTTGCCAGAGAAGCTCAGAGGAACTCACCAAGAAGATCATCGTGAAGTCCAGGAGCTTGCCGGGAGTCCGCTGGAACATTGCCGAGAGATCGTCGGAAGTTCGTCGGAAGATCGTTGGAAGCCCGCCGGAAGAAACCAAGACTTACGGACTTTTTTAGCTTAAGTATGTCTTAGATTTCGTAGTTAGCACATAATTGGGATTAGTTTTGGGCCAACCCAATTATGGGCCACTTGGGCTCATGTAAGGACTGTGTTGGATGAAAGGCCCAAATAGTGTCCCAAGTGTTGAATCTCGTATTTTGATGATGAAACTACTTGATATATGTTTATTATTTAATCTGCGTTTTGAGTGACGCAGGGTGCTTCGATCAGGATGAGACAATTAAAGCAGGAAAATCATGTTGTGCCGGAGGAACATGTCAGAAGATTGGACGTCGGGCCGGTGGATCGGTCGACGTATCGACAGAAGGCTTCGGGCCATGGACTCCGGCATCGGGCCAAGAAGAGCGGGTATTGTGCCAAGGATATCGGAGTTGCGGAGCCAACTGGCCGATTGGGCAATAGGCCGCAGGAAAGGACGATGCGCCGAAGAATTGGACGAAGCGTCGAGGGACCAATGACATGCCGGATAACTTGGTTAATTGCTTAGGATTAATTGTCTCGATCGAAGTTTTTGTTTTACATGTGTAGGATTAACTACGATGAAAGTAAGACATGCAGCAGGAGTTGCGCCGGAGTCATGACAATGATCACGTTGGGAGTTCGAGAGCTCGACGGAAGTTCGGACAGTCGTCGGAGGTTCTACGGGAACAAATCCGAGAAGTCCAGAAGCTTGCCAAAGGAGCTCGTCGGAACTTGCCAAGTGGATCGTCGCAGTCCAGGAGTTTGCCGGAAGTCCGCAGAAGCATCACCGAGGGTTCATCGGATGATCGACGGAAGTTCGCCGGAAACTCGCCGGAAGAAGCGAGTGACGTACCGAAGCAAGCTGCAGAATATGTCTTAGGAAATAATCGTAGTTAGCACTTTGATTAAGTTAGAAATGGGAGGTGATCCCATTAGCTTAATCCTGGGGCATTTGGGCCCCTGAAGAACTCAAATTGGGTCGAATGGTTCAACCCATTCGGACCCATGTTGCTGTGGGAGGTGCAACCGCCCAGGCAGGGAGGTAGCACCGCCCAGGCTATGTCTCCCAGCGAGACTGGGCGGTGCAACCGCCCCAGCCAAGAGGTGCAACTGCCCAGGGCTCAGTCTCCGAGCGAGACTGGGCGGTGCAACCTCCTCTGTCAGGAGGTAGCACCGCCAGAGCTCAAGTTTCGAGCTCTGTCAGGCGGTGCAACCTCTCCAGTCAGGCGGTGCAACCGCTTGAGCTCGGTCTTCGAGCTCTGGCAGAGAGGTGCAACCGCCCCTGACAGAGGTAGCACCGCCCAGAGGCTCAGTCTTCGAGCTCTGCCAGGCGGTGCAACCTCTCCAGTCAGGAGGTGCAACCGCCTGATCCCGGAATTCCAGGATTTGATCGTTTTGAGCTCCAAATTTGAACTGGGTTGGGGCCTATAAATACCCCACCCATTCAGCACTGAAAAGATACAGACCTACACCGAATTCTTGATCTTTTCTGTGATTCTAAGAGCTCAAATTTGTGTAAAGTCCAAAAGTTCTCCTCTTTCTGTTCTTCAAGTCTTGAGTTGTAAAGAGAGGAGAGAAAGGTTCTGTAAGGGTTGTCTCCTGAGCCCGTCAAAAGGAGTGAAACTGTAAAAGGGCAGTTGGCCTTCGCCTATTGAAGGAAGGCCTCTAGTTGACGTCGGTGACCTCATCGATGGAGGAAGCCAAAAGTGGAGTAGGTCAAGACTGACCGAACCACTCTAAATCTCTGGTTTGCGTTTATTTTGAGCACTTTATCATTACTGCAAACCTCCTACATAGCTACTGCTCTCTGCGCTTTTACGAACAAGTTTCTAAGTTCTGATCTTTCCGAATATGCATTCAGACGTAAATCGGTGTTTTCGTACGATCTTTACATTGCAGTTTACATTTACGTTTTGATTCTATTTATAACTGTAAACTGTCTTCTGCGCTTTTACGAACGAGTTTCTTCGCAGTTTACGTTTACGTTTTGATTCCATTTATAACCGCAAACTGCGCTTAGACGCAATCTGCGCTTAGACGCAAACTGCGCTTAGACGCAATCTGAGCTTAGACGTAAACTACGCTTAGACGCAATCTGCATTTAGACGCAAACTGCATTTAGATGCAAACTGCGTAAACTGCGCTTAGACGCAAACTGTGTTTAGACATAAACTGCACTTAATCATAAGTAATCTTAGAATCGGCTTTTGCATCAAAATAGTTTTTATCGAACGAACGCAGCTTTCGTTTTTAATCGCTAAAAGATATCCGCTGCACTAATTCACCCCCCCCTCTTAGTGCTCTCGATCCTAACACCAAGAAGTGGCATCATCGTGGCACAATCTTCGAGACTATGTCAAGCGGTGGTACCACTAGTCTGAGCAGTGGTATCGCCGCTAGCAGGGTGTCAGGCGGTGGTACTGTTGAATCTCAGATTTTGATGATGAAATCAATTGATGGTTTAATTGATCTAATCCATATTATTGAAGTTAAGTGTGTAGGATTAACTACGATAGCCTGAAAACATAAAACAAGGATGCCGGAGTCAAGTTCGATGGACGTTTGAGAGTCCGAAGATTCATTGGAAATGCTGTCGGAACCAACCAAGAAAATATCGGAGACTTGTCAGAACTTTCGGAAGTCCGCCGAAGAGATCGTCAGAGGTTCGCAAAGATCACCGAGAAGGCTCGGCTACTCATTTAATTCATCGCAAGATCGGGAGCCTACTGGGAGTCCGCCGGAAGAAACCCGAGGGCGTATCGGAAGTCCACCGGAAGATCGCCGGAAAGCTTGCCGGAACAAGACTCGACGTTTGTCGGTTAAAAACTTGCTTAGGATTATGTTTTTAGGTACGTAGTTCACATGTAATTAGGGTTAGGATTAAGGGATAATCCTATATCCTAGTTAGGGACTAATTGGGCCCAAAAGTGACCTGGTTTGGGACGGACTTGAAGCCCAACCAGAGATCAGTAAGGACGGGCGGTGGAACCGCCGGACTAGGTGGTGGCACTGCCCAGAGCCCGAAGGGTCAGGCGGTGGCACCGCTAGACTAAGCGGTGGCATCGCCTAGCACCCGAGATCAGGTGGTGGCACAGCCACCGACAGGCGGTGGCACCGCCAGTACACTATCAGTGGCAAACACTGACAGGCGGTGGCACTGCCAGTCTCGGAAACCTAAGAGAATTCAAAATTTGGAGCCCAAATTTGAATCCTCTTGGGGCCTATAAATACCCCTCAATTCTCAGCAAAGAATACAACTTTTGCAAAGCAATAGATTGAGATAAGAGCCTTAGCAAAGTCTTAGCAAGTCTTGTTTTCAAATTGCTTGAGTGTTCACCTCCTTCCTTCTTATTGAAAAAAAATTGTAAGAGTGTGAACCACTTGTAAAGGTTGTAAGAGGGGTATTAGTCCTTCCCCTTCAAAGAGATTTGCTAGTGGAAGTTGGGAGCCTCATTGAAGAAGGCTTCGTAAGTGGATGTAGGTCATTTGACCGAACCACTTTAAATTGGCGTATTTATTGAATGTGTGAGTACTTACCTTTCTGCAATCGTTATCTACACAGCAGCAAGTTTCCGGTTTTTATTTTACTCAAGTTACAATCAAAGCGAAATCTCCTTGCATTTTACAGAATCATTTTCGAACTTACAAGTTTTAATCTGTTGCACTAATTCACCCCCCCCCCCCCTCTTAGTGCCGCTCTGATCCTAACAATTGGTATCAAAGCGAGGCTCACTCTCATATTTGGTTTAATACCCAAGAGAGATGGCTTACTCCGGCATGCATGAGGGTCATTCTATCACACGTCCACTTATGTTTAATGGGTTGGATTACACGTATTGGAAGACCCGTATGAGGATCTTCCTCATTTCCATGGATTTCGAGCTTTGGACTATTGTCGAAAACAGATTTCAAAAATCTTCTCTTCCGATGAGCGAATGGAATGAATCGGAGAAGAAGGTTTTTGCTTTAAACGCAAAGGCTATGAATGCCTTGTTTTGTGCACTAGACAAAAATGAGTTTAATCGTGTTTCAATTTGTGATTCGGCTTTTGATATTTGGAGAACTCTTGAGGTCACTCATGAAGGCACTAACCGAGTGAAAGAGTCCAAAATCAACATCCTTGTGCACTCTTATGAACTTTTCCGAATGAAACCAAGTGAGTCCATCGGAGACATGTACACCCGTTTCACGGATGTCATCAATGGACTCAAAGCTCTTAGTAAAGATTTTCTAACTTTGAACTAGTAAATAAAATCTTAAGATCCCTTCCTAAAAGTTGGGATCCAAAAGTTACGGCCATTCAAGAGGCCAAGGACCTTAAAACATTCCCTCTTGAAGAACTTATTGGGTCTCTAATGACCTACGAAATGACGTGACAAGATCATGACGAGCTCGAGAACCCCCTTCCAAAGAACAGGAAGGATATGACACTCACATCACAAGAAGATCACTTGAAAGGAACATCAAGTGATAAGGACAGTGAAAATGACATTGCACTTTTGACTCAAAATTTTAAAATTTTTTTAAGAAAGAACAAATTTAAAAATAACACCAAAAACAGACTTGAATATAAAAAGGACCAAGTGATATGCTATGAATGCAAGAAGCCGGGGCATTTCAAAAATGAATGCCCTTAAGCCAAGAAGAACCAACCAAAGAAGAAGAAAGCTCTAAAAGCAACTTGGGACGATTCAAGTGATTCCGAAAGTGAAGAAGCTAGCAACAAAGAGGAGGCAAACTTCGCGCTAATGGCTTTAGGAGAAGAGGTATGTGATTTAATTAATGAAGATTTATCTTTTGAAGAACTCTCTATCTCTTTTCATGAATTATTTGATGAATGTAGAACTATTAGTAAGAAGTTAAATATCTTAAAGAAAGAGCATGTCTTACTACAAAATAAGTTTGATAGTCTTCAAACTCCTCCATGCTCTAAGTGTGAGCATTTAGAAGCAATAAAAAATAAAAATTTGCTACTTAAAGAAACCTTAAACAAGTTTAAGGTCGGTAGCAAAGGATTAGACATGATCCTTGCAAACAAGGGTCACATCGCAAATAGAAGTAGAATTGGATTTGTAAAAGGATCACATCAAAATCCTACCACTTTCATAAAAGGACCTACATTGCATGTTTCATCTTATATGAAATGCAACTTTTATTGCAAATCTGGACATATTGCCTACAAATGTCCATTTAGGAAAATTAGTCCACATAAATTAATATGGGTTCCTAAAGGAACTATAAATAATTCAATAATGAATAACAAAATTAGTGGATCAATTTGTTAGGATCGAGAGCACTAAGAGGGGGGGGGGGTGAATTAGTGCAGCGGAAATCTTTCAGCGATTAAAAACGAAAGCTGCGTTCGTTCGATAAAAACTATTTTGATGCAAAAGCTGATTCTAAGATTACTTTTGATTAAGTGCAGTTTACGTCTAAACACAGTTTGCGTCTAAGCGCAGTTTACGCAGTTTGCGTCTAAATGCAGTTTGCGTCTAAATGCAGATTGCGTCTAAGCACAGTTTGCATCTAAGCGCAGTTTGCGTCTAAGCTCAGATTGCGTCTAAGCACAATTTGCGTCTAAGCGCAGTTTGCGTCTAAGCGCAGATTGCGTCTAAGCGCAGTTTGCGTCTAAACACAGTTTGCGTCTAAGCGTAGTTTACGTCTAAGCTCAGATTCGGAAAGATCTGAACTTAGACACTGGTTCGTAAAAGCGCAGAAGGCAGTTTGCAGTTATAAATGGAATCAAAACGTAAACGTAAACTGCAAAGAAACTCATTCGTAAAAGCGCAGAAGACAGTTTGCAGTTATAAATAGAATCAAAACATAAATGTAAACTGCAATGTAAAGATCGTACGAAAACATCGATTTACGTCTGAATGCAGATTCGGAAAGATCAGAACTTAGAAACTTGCTCGTAAAAGCACAGAGAGCAGTAGCTATGTAGGAGGTTTGTAGTAATGATAAAGTGCTCAAAATAAAAGCAAACCAGAGATTTAGAGTGGTTCGGTCAGTCTTGACCTACTCCACTTTTGGTTTCCTCCACCGACGAGGTCACCGACGTCAACTAGAGGCCTTCCTTCAATAGGCAAAGGCCAACTGCCCTTTTATAGTTTCACTCCTTTTGACGGGCTCAGGAGACAACCCTTACAGAACCTTTCTCTCCTCTCTTTACAACTCAAGACTTGAAGAACAGAAAGAGGAGAACTTTTGGACTTTACACAAATTTGAGCTCTTAGAATCACAGAAAAGATCAAGAATTCGGTGTAGGTCTCTATCTCTTCAGTGCTGAATGGGTGGGGTATTTATAGGCCCCAACCCAGTTCAAATTTGGAGCTCAAAACGATCAAATCCTGGAATTCCGGGATCAGGCGGTTGCACCTCCTGACTAGGGCGGTTGCACCGCCTGGCAGAGCTCGAAGACTGAGCCTCTAGGCGGTGCTACCTCTGTCAGGGGCGGTTGCACCTCTCTGCCAGAGCTCGAAGACCGAGCTCAGGCGGTTGCACCGCCTGACTAGAGAGGTTGCACCGCCTGGCAGAGCTCGAAACTTGAGCTCTTGCGGTGCTACCTCCTGACAGAGGAGGTTGCACCGCCCAGTCTCGCTCGGAGACTGAGTCCTGGGCTGTTGCACCTCTTGGCTAGGGCGGTTGCACCGCCCAGTCTCCCTGGGAGACATAGCCTGGGCGATGCTACCTCCCTGCCTGGGCGGTTGCACCTCCCACAACAACCTGGGTCCGAATGGGTTGAACCATTCGACCCAATTTGAGTTCTTCAGGGGCCCAATTGCCCAGGATTAAGCTAATGGGATCACCTCCCATTTCTAACTTAATCAAAGTGCTAACTACGATTATTTCCTAAGACATATTCTGCAGCTTGCTTCGGTGCGTCACTCGCTTCTTCCGGCGAGTTTCCGGCGAACTTCCGTCGATCATCCGATGAACCCTCGGTGATGCTCCTGCGGACTTCCGGCAAACTCCTGGACTGCGACGATCCACTTGGCAAGTTCCGACGAGCTCCTTTGGCAAGCTTCTGGACTTCTCGGATTTGTTCCCGCAGAACCTCCGACAACTGTCCGAACTTTCGTCGAGCTCTCGAACTCCCAACGTGATCATTGTCATGACTCCAACGCAACTCCTACTGCATGTCTTACTTCGTAGTTAATCCTGCACACTTAAAACAAACACTTCGATCGAGACAATTAATCCTAAGAAATTAACCAAGTTGTCCGGCATGTCATTGGTCCCTCGACGCTTCGTCCGATTCTTCAGCGCATCGTCCTTTCCTGCAGCCTATTGCCCAATCGGCCAGTTGACTCCGCAACTCCGATATCCTTGGCACAATACCTGCTCTTCTTGGCCCGATGCCCGAGTCCACGGCCCGAAGCCTTCTGTCGATACGTCGACCGATCCACCGGCCCGACGTCCAATCTTCTAACATGTTCCTCCGGCACAACATGATTTTCCTGCTTTAATTGTCTCATCCTGATCGAAGTATCCTGCGTTACTCAAAACGCAGATTAAATCATAAACATATATCAAGTAGTTTCATCATCAAAATACGAGATTCAACAATCTCCCCCTTTTTTATGATGACAACCACTTGATGACGGAGTTAAACTTAACTCCCGGAGTTTAAACAAACTCCCCCTATCAATATGCCATATTGATAGAAACTCTTAGATTCAAAAATCTAAGCAACATGTCATCATAATCGGAGTTAACCTTAACTCCCAGAGTTTAAACAAACTCCCCCTATCAATATGCCATATTGATAGAAACTCTTGGATTCAAAAATCCAAGCAACATGTCATCATAAACTTATGCATAACATGTCATGTCATCAACATACTTCTCCCCCTTTGTCATCAACAAAAAGGAGAAATACCACAATCAAGTGTTTGTGATATAAGTTTAACTCATTGCATGAAAAACATAATATCTATTGTTATCATCATGCAAGTTTGCTATCATCAAATGGTAAGATATCAACATGTAAAATTGCGATTCAAGTTCTTGATATCTTAACATGATATGACATTCTTAACATGATATGACATTCATAGCACCTATTCATATGAATGCTGCTTTTGATATCTCATCATAATATGGCATTCATAACATCTATTCATATACTTCAAATATGGCACTCATAGTATCAATTTATATATTTCTCCCCCTTTGTCATCAACAACAAGGAGAACGATATAAGCAAATTTTAAATATAAGTGCGATGCCATAAGTTGGTGTCTCGATAGTGGATGCTCAAGACATATGATTGGAGATCCATCTTATTTCTCTATGCTCACTAGCAAAGAAGAAGGGTACGTCACCTTCGGAGACAACAACAAAGGCAAAATCATTAGCAACGGAACCATAGGTAACAAATTAAGTTTTTCTATTGATGATGTATTACTAGTTGATGGATTGAAATATAATCTCTTGAGTATTAGTCAATTATGCGATAAAGGTTATATCGTTAGATTTGAATCAAATATGTGTATTATTGAAAAACCAAACAATAACATGACTATGATTGCATTAAAACAAAATAATGTCTACACCATCAACCTTGATGAACTAAGTAATAAAATGTGCTTCTCTGCTCTAAATGATTATGCTTGGCTTTGGCATAGGAGATTAGGTCATGCAAGTATGAAACTAATATCTAAGATCTCATCTAGAGAATTAGTACGAGGGATTCCAAATATGAAGTTTATTAAGGACAAAGTATACGATGCGTGTCAACTAAGTAAACAAATAAAAACTAGTTTCAAACCAAAAAATCAAATTAGCACCATTAGACCATTACAATTGATCCATTTGGACTTATTTGGACCAATTGACACAACAAGTCTAGGAGGAAGCAAATATGCTTTTGTAATTGTGGATGACTATACTAGGTACACTTGGACCTATTTCTTAGTTCACAAAAGTGATTGTTTCAAGTATTTCTCTAAAATTTGTAAACTCACTCAAAACGAAAAAGGCTTCATGATTTCATCAATTCGGAGTGATCACGGTGGCGAATTTCAAAACCGTGATTTTCAAAATCTTTGTGAAGTTAATGGATACAATCACAACTTCTCCACTCCAAGAAATCCTCAACAAAATGGAGTAGTTGAAAGAAAAAATAGAAATCTACAAGAAATGGCAAGAACTATGTTAAATGAACATAGTCCACCCAAGTATTTTTGGGCCGAAGCTGTGAATACGGCTTGCTACATCATGAATAAGGTTCTAATAAGATCGTCTTTATCAAAAACTCCCTATGAATTATGGAATAATAAAAAACCAAATGTTTCTTATTTTAAAGTTTTCGGTTGCAAATGCTTTATTTTGAATGAAAAGGATGCCTTAGGAAAATTTGATGCTAAATCCGATGAAGGCATCTTTCTTGGTTACTCTTCCGTTTCTAAGGCTTTTCGTGTTTTTAACAAGAGAACCTTAGTTATAGAAGAGTCTATTCATATAGTTTTTAATGAAATTTTTGATTTAAAGAAAAATGATTTTGATGATGATCTTGGTTTTGATAATTTGAATTTAAATGAACCCCCTCCTCAAAATAGCAACTTGGATGCATCTTCTTCCAAAATTTCCTTACCCAAGGAATGGAAGTATATAGATGCTCATCTAAAGGAGCTAATTATAGGAGATACATCAAAAGGGGTTTAAACTCGTTCTTCTTTCAAGAATTTTTATGCTAACGCTGCCTTCCTTTCTCAAATCGAGCCAAAATGCATTGACGAGGCCTTAAAAGATGATTTTTGGGTCATTGCAATGCAAGAGGAATTGAACCAATTTGAGAGGAATGAGGTATGGAAGCTTGTTCCTAGACCGAGTGACCATTTAGTCATTGGTACTAAATGGGTCTTTAGAAACAAGCAAGACGGATGCGGTATCGTGGTTAGAAACAAGGTTAGATTAGTGGCCAAAGGTTTCAACCAAGAAGAAGGTATCGATTACGAAGAAATCTTCGCTCATGTGGAAAGATTAGAAGCCATTAGGATGCTCCTTGCATATACTAGTAGTAATAATTTTAAACTATTTCAAATGGATGTCAAAAGTGCCTTTTGAATGGTTTTATTTTCGAAAAAGTATATGTCGAACAACCTCCCGGATTTAAAAATTCTCTTCTTTCTAATCATGTATTCAAATTGACTAAGGCTCTCTATGACTTGAAACAAGCTCCTAGAGCTTGGTATGAAAGGCTTAGTTCCTTTCTTATTTTAAATAATTTTACCAAAGGCAATGTTGATACTACATTGTTTATCAAACACTTTGAAAACAATTTTCTTATTGTGCAAATTTATATTGACGATATTATTTTTGGTTCTTCGGATGAATCACTATGTGAATCATTTGCCAAATGTATGAGTCACGAATTTGAAATGAGTTTAATGGGTGAATTAACTTTCTTTTTAGGATTACAAATCAAACAACTTAGTGATGGTATATTTCTTAACCAATCTAAATATACATTAGAATTGTTAAAACAATTTAACATGAATAATTCAAAAGCGATAAACACCCCTATGAGTACTTCGACTAAGTTAGATATGGATGAAAATAGTAAAAATTTCGATCAAAAAATATATAGGGGAATGATAGGTAGTCTACTCTACCTCACCGCGACTAGATCGGATATCATGTTTCGTATAGGACTTTGTGCTAGATTTCAATCTAATCCTAAATTATCTCATTTTAAGAATGTTAAAAGAATATTTAGATATCTTAAAGGAACTCCAAATTTAGGATTGTGGTATCCAAAATCTGATAAATTCGATTTAATAACTTATGCAGATGCTGATTTTAGCGGATGTAGGATAGATAGAAAAAGTACATCCGGAACATGCTAACTTGTAGGACATGCACTTGTTTCTAGGACTTCCAAGAAACAAAATTCAGTTGCACTATCTACAACGGAAGCCAAATACATTGCTGCAAGTGCATGCTGTGCACAAGTTGTTTGGATGAAAAATACATTAGAAGACTATGGAATTCACTTGAAAAACACTCCTATAAAATGTGATAATACAAGTGCCATATGTCTTACCAAAAATCCAATTCAACACTCTAGAACTAAGCATATCGATATTAGGCATCATTTCATAGGCGATCATGTCCTTAACAATAATGTCATTCTAGAATTTATTGACACAAAGCATAAATTATTGAATCTCGTATTTTGATGATGAAACTACTTGATATATGTTTATGATTTAATCTGCGTTTTGAGTGACGCAGGATGCTTCGATCAGGATGAGACAATTAAAGCAGGAAAATCATGTTGTGCCGGAGGAACATGTCAGAAGATTGGACGTCGGGCCGGTAGATCGGTCGACGTATCGATAGAAGGCTTCGGGCCGTGGACTCGGGCATCGGGCCAAGAAGAGCGGGTATTGTGCCAAGGATATCGGAATTGTGGAGTCAACTGGCCGATTGAGCAATAGGCTGCAGGAGAGGACGATGCGCCGAAGAATCAGACGAAGCGTCGAGGGACTAATGACATGCCGGACAACTTGGTTAATTGCTTAGGATTAATTGTCTCGATCGAAGTTTTTTTTTAAGTGTGCAGGATTAACTACGATGGAAGAAAGACATGTAGTAGGAGTTGCGCCGGAGTCAAGACAATGATCACATTGGGAGTTCGAGAGTTCGACGGAAGTTTGGACAGTCGTTGGAGGTTCTGCGGGAACAAATCCGAGAAGTCAATGAGCTTGCCAAAGAAGCTTGTCGGAACTCGCCAAGTGGATCGTCACAAGTCTAGGAGTTTGCCGGAAGTCCACAGGAGCATCACCGAGGGTTCATCGGATGATCGACGGAAGTTCACCGGAAGCTCACCGGAAGAAGCGATTGATGCACCGGAGCAAGTTGCCGTAAATGTCTTAGGGAATATCGTAGTTAGCACAATGATTAAGTTGGAAATGGGAGGTGATTCCATTAACTTAATCTTGGGGCAATTGGGCCCCTGAAAAACCCAAATTGGGCCGAATGGATCAACCCATTCGGACCCTGATTTTTGCTGGGAGGTGCAACCGCCCCAGCCAGGAGGTGGCACCGCCTGGGCTAAGTCTCCGAGCGAGACTGGGTGGTGCAACCGCCCCAGCCAGGAGGTGGCACCGCCTGGGCTTAGTCTCCGAGCGAGACTGGGCGGTGCAACCTCCCCTGACAAGAGGTGGCACCGCTTGAGCTCGGTCTTCGAGCTCTGGCAGGAGGTGCAACCGACTCAATCAGGCGGTGGCACCGCTTGAGCTCGGTCTTCGAGCTCTGGCAGGAGGTGCAACCGCCCCTGACAAAGTTGGCACCGCCTAGAGGCTCAGTCTTCGAGCTCTGCCAGGCGGTGCAACCGCCTTAGTTAGGAGGTGCAACCGCCTGATCCCGGAATTTCGGGAATTGACAGTTTTGAGCTCCAAATTTGAACTAGGTTGGGGCATATAAATACCCCACCCATTCAGCACTGAAAAAGCACAGAATACACACCGAAATCTTGATCTTGTTCTGTGATTTTTAGAGCTCAAAATTGTTGTAAAGGCCAAAAGTTCTTCTTCCTCTTTTCTTCCAAGTTCTGAGCTGTAAAGAGAGGAGAGAAAATTCTGTAAGGGTTGTCTCCTAAGCCCGTCAAAAGGAGTGAAACTGTAAAAGGGTGGTTGGCCTTTGCCTATTGAAGGAAGGCCTCTAGTTGACGTCAGTGACCTCGTCGGTGAAGGAAGCCAAAAGTGGAGTAGGTCAAGATTGACCGAACCACTCTAAATCTCGGTTTGTATTTACTTTGAGCATATTATCTTTACTGCAAACCTCCTCTAAAGCTTACTGCTTTTTGCGCATATACAATTTGGTTTTAAGCTTTGCACTTTCCGAATCAGCGTTTAGACGTAAATCTATTTTTTCGTACGATCATCATATTTCAGTTTGCATTTACATTTTGATTTCAATCATAACTGCAAACTGCCTTTATATCCTTGCTTAAACTGCATCTCGCCTAATCAAGTGATTTACGAATCAGCATTTAGACGTAAATCAGCTTCTTCGTACGAACGTCGTGTTTCAGTTTGCGCTTATATTCTGGTCTTCATTATAACTACAAACTACCTTCATAGATTGATTTTAACGTCATCTCGCTTGATCTTAAGTTGAAGTAATCTTAGAATCGGCTTTCACACCGAAATCGTTTTTATCGTTCGAACGTGTTTTATCGTTGAAAGATTTCCGCTGCACTAATTCACCCCCCTTCCCCGCACCCCCCCCTCTTAGTGCTCTTGATCCTAACATAAATTAGCAGACATTTTTACAAAAGCCTTAAATGAATACCAATTTGAATTCATTAGAAGGGAACTAGGCATGTTAAATTGTCACTAAAAATAAACTTGTTTGAATGTATTTTCAGAAAAATGTCTCATCCTTGTTCCGTTCTTTTGTGGATTTGATTTCATCCTTATCTTTCGATTTCAAATGATATATTAAAAGTACAACCCAATATCTTAACCTATCTTGAGTCAAACACCTCTGAAAAACAAAAGGGGGGAAGAAAGAATTTTTTCTTCTCTTCCGCGGCATGCTAGCGGTGGCACTGCCAGAACCGACGGTAGGACCGCTTGAGCACTCGGGCGCTAGGCGGTGGCACCGCTCGTTTTGGCGGTGGCACCACCCTGTTAGGACCCTTTTTCTGAGCTTTTGAATAATGTTTATTGAGTCTGTTTAGTCCAGTTGTTTATTGAGTCAGTTTGGTTCAGTTAGAGTCAAGTAGAGGTTTATTTAATATATTTATTATTAGAGTTCAAGTCCTGATGAACTTTGGGTGGAGCTCTATAAATAGGGATGTAATTACTTCTTTTCAGTAAGCTATGAAAAATACTATTCTGTCTTTGGACAAACCCTAGGAGGCCGATCCCCTCGAAGTGATCAAGGAGGGCCGATCCCCTCGAAGAGATCAAGGAGGGCCGATCCCCTCGAAGCGATCAAGGAGGCCGATCCCCTCGAAGAGATCATTATCATCCCCATTTCTCCTCTTTCTTCCACGATAAGACTTTAGGGTCTTATCATTTGGTATCAGAGCCTACGATAAGACTTTAGGGTCTTATCAATTGGTATCAGAGCCTACGATAAGACTTTAGGGTCTTATCATTTGGTATCAGAGCAGCGATCCTCGGCGTTCTCGCTGTAGTTCGTCATCTCGTTCAAAAAAAAAAAAAGAAAAGGAAAAAAAAGAAAAGGAAAAGAAGAAACACGGGAGGAAGAAGAAGCCGCAGCCACCCCTTCGTCCCCTGCTTCCGGCCAGCCCACCCGCCGCTGCTTCTCTCCGGCCAGCGCCCACCATCGCCCCGCTTCCCGACCGGCGACCACCGCCGCTGCTGTTCCCCGGCCAGGAGACGACGTTGCCAACGTCCATCCCAGCCCTACTACCGCCGCCCGCCTCCCCTTGCGTCGCAGCGCAGCCGCTCGACCTCTCCTCCTCGGCGATCGTTGGTGACGCTGCTCCCAGCCGCGCCACCACCGCTGCCTCTCCACCGCCTTCCCTTGGGTCGCAGCCGCAACGGCCGATTGTCGCCCTCCTCGCGGCGACCGAAATAGGGCAACTCACGGATTGCCCTTGTTCCCAGCCGCATCGCCTCCGCTCGATCACCTGGCCAGCGACCTCTTCTCTTCGCGTTCCCATCTCGCTCGAGCGAGAAGGACCGCCGGCACCACAGCCGCAACCGCCGGTTGCCGCAGCCCCTCCTTGCAGCGGTTGCTGAAACAGAGCTTCCTCTGTTGCCGCAGCCCCTCGTCGATCGCAGCCATGCCTCGAGCGCCGTCGCCTTCCAGCCGACCCACCACCGCTGCCAGCCACCGTGAGGCGACCGCCACTCGCCTTCCAGCCGCCGCTCCCCCTTGGCTCGGGCGAGAACTACCGCTGCCACTCCCCCTTGCTCTGCCCCTTGGTGACCGAAACAGAGCAATCCACTTGCTGCTGCAAAGCAGTCGCCTGTCCTCTTGCTGCTGCGAACGCCGGTTGCCACCACCGTCGCCGCTGCTGCCCAGCCAGCGATGACGCCGCTTGCCGCCCAGCCTGCCACCGTCGATTCCTATTTTCCACTGCAGCCTCAACCTCGGCGACGCACGTACCGACTCCTCTTCTTAACCTCGACTGCTCCAACGGCACCGTCGCATCCTCAACCGCACGTGATTCCTCGGCATCACCAACGCCTCCTTCCATAGTGCGGTAGAGACAGAGCAACGCTGCCTTCCATCCGCACCGTCACAACCACCGCAGCGATAGGCCCTTGGCGACGCTGCCCCTAGCCGCACTACCATCGCTGCCTCCCAGCCCTCAGCAGTAGCGATCCCTCCATGCAGCGACCACAGCAAGCATCATTGCCTCCCACGCAGCGAACACAGGTACATCCCCGTATCCTCGCAGCAACCCTTCATTTCAATAGTGCTACCATCGATTGCATCACAACAACAGCACCGAGTAGGGCAGTGATTAATGCCCTTGACCAACACCAAAAATAAGAGTTGAGATTACAGATTTGCAATCTTACGAAATGGCCACCGACAACTCAGTGAAAGCACAAATGGAAGCATTGGAAATTAGAATTGAGAACCGGTTACAAGAAGTACTTAATGATTTCAAAAAGGACTTACTGGGGAGTTTTAGTAAATTTCAACAAGGTGGGAGCTCAAGTTCTACGTTGCACAGATCTGAAGATACAGGAAAAGGGCCCCAAGATTATGACACAAATTACTCACACATGAAGATGGAATTTCCGAGATGGAAAGATGGAGATCCGACCAATTGGATCTCTAAGGCAGAAAATATTTTCTGTTTTCACAGAACCCCAGAAGAATCCAAGGTAGAAGTGGCCTCAATCCAACTCGAGGGAGATGCACTCCAGTGGTACGATTGGTATGAAACTTTTCACGGAGTTCCTTCGTGGGAGCAGTTCAAAAGAGGGCTTCTTGTTCGCTTTGGCCCATCCGAATATGAGAATGT
The DNA here is from genome assembly GCF_036884655.1 of Musa acuminata AAA Group. Classification (NCBI taxonomy): domain Eukaryota; kingdom Viridiplantae; phylum Streptophyta; class Magnoliopsida; order Zingiberales; family Musaceae; genus Musa; species Musa acuminata. Next base: position 15,928,238 of record NC_088338.1, read on the forward strand.
TGATTGCCAACTCGCCAAAATTCATCAAACTTCTACGGTGTTAGAATATCAGAGTAAGTTTGAAAGATTATCAAATCAAGCTAGAGATTGGTCGAACCGACAACTTCTGGATACATTTATTGAAGGGCTTATTCCAGAGATCCGGTGTGAAGTTAAGGCTCGTCAACCCCATACTATGATAGCTGCGATCTCATTTGCAAATCTACATGAGAAAAAAATTATCAAGGAAAGATCAGCAAGGGGTTTGTATTATGATGAAAAATGGAGTATGGAGCACCGATGTAAACAAGGGCAACTTCTGATGATTGAACCAATTGGAGAGGAACCGAAAGCTAAGAATGTGGACTCCGATCATGAAGGTATAAATTCTAATGAAGATGTTGGACCTACCATATATACAATGCATGCATTAGCCGACTACTCTAACCCGCAAACTATGGAAGTTGGCGAAACTCTAGAACATCAGCCTGTTATAGTTTTGATTGATACTGGTAGCACTAACAATTTTATGGACAGTGAGACTGTTGACCGATTGGCCCACCACAATGAAGACTATGACAGATTCGAAGTAAAGATCGTTGATGGATGGATTTTCATGTGTGATAGCAAAGGTTCAAAGATAAAATTGATTATACAGGGCCAGAAGTTTCATGCAACGATTGCTACATTGAAAGACCGACTTGTTGCATACACTAATAAAAAGTGGAGATCATACTTACTTGATCAACGGGTTGTGATGCGTTACAGATAGCCTATGACTGAAGTGCTAAAAGACAAGCTCCCCGAGATTGATGCTGCTCAGCCTTGAGGACAAGGCTGATTTGAAGAGGGAGGAACTGTTAGGACCCTTTTTCTGAGCTTTTGAATAATGTTTATTGAGTCTGTTTAGTCCAGTTGTTTATTGAGTCAGTTTGGTTCAGTTAAAGTCAAGTAGAGGTTTATTTAATATATTTATTATTAGAGTTCAAGTCCTGATGAACTTTGGGTGGAGCTCTATAAATAGGGATGTAATTACTTCTTTTCAGTAATCTATGAAAAATACTATTCTGTCTTTGGACAAACCCTAGGAGGCCGATCCCCTCGAAGTGATCAAGGAGGGCCGATCCCCTCGAAGAGATCAAGGAGGGCCGATCCCCTCGAAGCGATCAAGGAGGCCGATCCCCTCGAAGAGATCATTATCATCCCCATTTCTCCTCTTTCTTCCACGATAAGACTTTAGGGTCTTATCATTTGGTATCAGAGCCTACGATAAGACTTTAGGATCTTATCATTTGGTATCAGAGCCTACGATAAGACTTTAGGGTCTTACCATTTGGTATCAGAGCCTACGATAAGACTTTAGGGTCTTATCACACCCGAGAGCCCCTTTATAAGCCGAAGGGTTAGGGCCTGCTGTGACACTGCCCCCAACGCATGAGAAACTAGCTCAAGCTCTCCCACAACCTCTCTAAACCCTCATTCCAACCTTTAGAAGCCTTGAAGAGGGATTCTTGTTGGTCCAAGCTCTCCATCTTCCAAGAAATTCTCAATAAGGTAAAATCTAAAATCTTTCCTCTCTTCTCATTATTTTACCTACTCTTTACAGTTTCATCTATCATCTTGTCTAGATAATGGCTCCTAAGAGATCAAAAGGGACAAGGGTTGAAGGAGATTCATATGACCAAGACCTTTTTAGATCCAAAGAAGTAGCTCTTAGGTTTCCAAATTTCGAAACAAGATGTATCCATAAGGGTAAACACGTTGATCTCAATGAACTAGGTGGT